>NW_026941001.1:0-12807 GCF_032062105.1 Saccostrea cuccullata
AAAAAAAATGCTTTTTCATATTGGGTACATCCCACTAATTATTTTTAGAATCGGTAGGAGAAGAAAGTAGTGCAGAAAAAATTACAAGTTCCTTAAATTGCAGACTTGCATAAGAAAAATTGGGCAGGTGTACTTAACTGAGCCTTACACTTGTTGATAAGGAGTATCTTTCCTACCAAAAAAGCTTTGAAAATGTAATTTATCAAGAAGATCAGCCGAATTATTTTGTGTATTATACCGCCAGTGAGAAATCTGAAATTCCCCTACTTTCACTTTCATTTTTAGAGGTTCCCGCAGACAGACGCATTTTGCCGGAAAACAAATCTGACATGCCACCTCGAGATTTTAACCAAGGAAAGACAAGTTGATGTGCTTTGATTTGAGGGGTCACTCACTACCGAACGAAAATTAGGGACATCGCTATGAGAAGAAACGTTAACATTGTCGCCTATGGGAAAACAATTAGTGGACTGTACCCACATAAACATAAGTCTGGGTCTTAAATTTTTAAGATATGTCTGATTTAATATTTTGATAAAATTTCTTGAAATTAGTTTAATGAATTTTCATGAATTTCCAATCATCAAATATTATTCTATAATGAATGTAACAGAGTTATTTAAAAAAATTCGTGGAATTTCTCTCTTTTATTTCGTGATGAGGAGAAAACAAACGCAAGAGTCGATTATAAGAGAGAGTCATTTTGTAACAATCCTGGAAATTTTCATCTCGTTTCAATGACCATAAGGTCATAACAAGCTTACTTAACATAGACAATTTAAAACTTAGGGAGAAACTTTGAGGTCCCGTAAATTAAATATGTCACCTAACATTATAGAAGGAATGTGAACCCCAAACTCAAATCTAGTTGGAAAATCTACAGAACACTTTATTTCCTCTCCATTTTTGTTCTAAAGAAGAGTTAAGGTATCATATCACACTTTCATTTTCCATATGAAAATCAATTTTCAAAAAAAACTATCAGTATTTCCATAGGATGCTCCGATTTTATTAGCAATGTCAAGCACAACATATTGGAAATTCATTTCATTAACACTTAATTTGTCTTCTAGGGAAAAAACATCAAAGGCAGACAGACCTTTCATCTTAGAAATTCTTCATACATTAAATTTTTCACACCATTGGATTGACCGGTCAATGGAGTTTTTTTTAAATGGCTTGTCCTCTTACAATTTTAAAACAATGGCATCCCCGTTTCCGTTTAAAAACGTCGAAACTTAATACATATGTACATATTGTTGATGAAATGCTATATACTATATTTGGAACGGGTTCGGAATTCGGGTCGGGTTCGATGTATGTATTATTATGTTGTATGTGTATTGAATAAACGCATGTTGTTGACAAAGCTATTAATTATTCGTCCAGATAGCACGAATTAACATGGATGCAGCGGTGCGTGGACTCTGAAAACGTCTCAACGCTCCATATAAGCAGGCAAAAGGTGACTTTGATTATTTCTAACTGATATTTGTACCAGTAAAGTTTGACTTTTTGTGCAACCACGTGCATCCGCCATTTTGCATATACGAAACATGGGCGAAGCAGAACCAACCCCAGTGCAGGTATATAACTGCCCTTTTCGATTACCGCCTGAGTTAGAATTAACAACAGGAAATGTGTCAGAAAATTACAAGAAATGAAAAAGACAGGTCGAGGTGTATCTCGCAGCTTCCGGTGGCCTAGAGAAGGCCAAAGAAGTGCAGGTAGCCATTATACTCAGTTGGAGGCCCCCACGTGGTAGAAATTTATGACCAATTCAAATGGGACAATGTTAACGACGAGAATGACCCTGAAAAACTGTTTGAGAAATTACAATCTTATTGTAACCCCAGATCAAATGAGGTACTTGAATCACACAGATTTTGGAAGCTCCCATACCAAGATCCATTTGACAGTTTTCTCACAGACCTGAAGACCCGTGCAGCATCTTGCAACTTTAAAGAACCTGAAAGAATGATGAGAGACAAAATAGTGTTCACGGTCACTGGAAAGTTACAGGAACTTCTACTCAGAGAGGACAAACTCACACTCGACAGAACTATACAAGTATGTAGGGCGTATGAACAATCGAACAGACAAGTGAAGGAACTACGTGAAACCACTCTGAAAGTGAACAAGCTACACAAATCTGACAAGTACATGCACAGTAAACAGAAGACAGAGAAAAAGAAGGAAATTCCAAAGACTAAACAAACTCCGTATAAGAAAAAGGACTGTGAATTCTGTGGGTACAAACACGAACCAGGAAAACAAAAGTGTCCAGCATGGGGAAAGTGCTGTGAACAATGTGGGGGAAGGAATCACTTCAAAGCAAAGTGTAAGAAGATACATTCAGTCTGTCAGGAAGAAGAATTCAACGAGGACCAATGGTTAAAAGCCGTAAGTTCTGGTGGCAAAGAAGTGACTGCAATAATGCGTATCAATGAGTGTGACATTAGATTTCAACTCGATAGCGCCGCAGATGTGAATACAATCTCTCAGCGTTATGTCCGCAAGGAGCAATGCAAGCCCACTAAAATCCACTTGAACATGTGGAACAAGACAAACATGAAACCGCTTGGTGAAGCAGATCTGACAGTCGTCAATCCACGTACAAATGAGAAGTATCAACTCAGATTCATTGTTGTTCCAAACCATTACACATGTTTACTTGGACTTGAAGCAGTGCAGAAATTGAAGTTGATTACCATAAATAATGAGAAATTCATAGCCAGTGTTTCAAGCAGTGACTTAGGTGATTTGGGAACAGCGCATCTACATGTCGACCCAAACGTGAAACCCAAAACTCTTCCCTGCAGGAAGATCCCTATCGCACTTCAGAGTTTGGTACGTGAGGAACTTCAGAAGCTTGAAGATAGAGGAGTACTTATTCCGATCACAGAGCCTACTCCATAGGTCAGCCAGATGGCTATTGCTCGTAAAGCCAACGGCAAGCTAAGATTGTGTATTGACCCACAAGCACTCAACACAGCATTGATGAGAGAACATTATCGCTTACCTGTTCTTGATGACATTCTACCACAGCTCAGTAAGGCCAGAACCTTCACATAACTTGACGTCAAAGAGGCTTTTTGGCATGTGAAGTTGGACGAGGAATCCAGCAGATTAACGACAATGATAACTCCTTTTGGAAGGTATAGATGGGCGAGATTACCTTTCGGACTAAAGGTATCAAGTGAAATATTCCAGAGGAAACTGGACGAAGTATTTGGAAACATGACAGGTGTTTTCAGCGTGGTGGACGATATCGTCATAGCGGGCGGTGGAGAGAATGACGGAGAAGCTGAGCAAGACCATGATTTAAAACTGAGAAAAGTGTTGGAGAGATGTGAGGAGAAACACATCATCTTGAACAAAGAAAAACAAGAGATTGGACTGAAAGAAATCTCATTTCATGGACATGTTATTTCCAGAGATGGAGTGAAAATTGATGACAAGAAAGTAAAAGCCATCAATGAAATGCAACCTCCTACTGATGTAACAGGAATCAAGAGACTGTGTGGCATGGTCCAGTACATGGCAAAGTTCCTTCCAGACCTATCTACCATAATGGAGCCACTCAGAGAACTCACTCGCAAAGATAAGGCATGGCATTGGTCTAAAGACTGTGAAGCAGCATTTCAGAGAATCAAGAAGATGCTGACAGAAACTCCTGTACTAGCGTACTTTGACCCTGGAAAGGAAGTAGTAGTACAAGTGGACAGTAGTAAAGACGGCATTGGTGCAGTTCTCCTGCAGGAAGGTAGACCGGTGGAGTATGCATCTAGATCACTGACAGTGTCCGAGAGAAACTGGGCGCAGATCGAGAAAGAAGCGTTGTCAGTGTTATACGGTCTGGAACGTTTTGACCAGTATACATATGGCCGTAATGTGACGATACAGAATGACCATAAACCATTAGAGGCCATCCTGAAGAAACCTCTTGCAATTTCACCGAAGCGACTACAGGACATCATGATGAGATGGAACCGGTATGATTTTGACTTTGTATATGTCAAGGGAACTAACCTTACAATAGTAGATACTTTGAGTCGCGCATATCTGAAGAGTGAGGAGGGTAATGTTAATGAAAGACTTAGAATCATGGCTTTGAAGAGTGACGAACCATGTGATATTCCTGATGCTCGCCTAAGTGAAATAAAGGAAGCAACAGAGATTGACGAGGAAATGCAATTCTCAAGGAAGCCGTGATGAACGGATGACCGGAGCAGAAACTTGAAATGCCACAGAGAATTCGCCATTACTTTGACTTCCGAGACACTATATCATTTAGTGATGGACTTATGCTCAAAGGGGAAGCTGTGATTATCCCTAAATCTTTGAGAAATGAAATGAAGGCCAGACTTCACAAGGCTCACTTTGGATCTGATAGCATGCTGGGGAGGGCAAGAGGAACAATATTTTGGCCTGGAATGAAATCAGATATCAAGCAGTTGGCCGATTGTTGTTCAATATGTCAAGAAAGTAAACCAAAGAACCAAAATATTCCATTGATGCAGCATGCAGAAGGATCTACTCCATGGCAGAAAATAGGACTTGACCTGTTTGAGCTGAATGGAAAGCATTATTTGATTGCAGTTGACTATTTCTCAAGTTTCATCGAAATTGATTTGCTTACATCTTTGACAAGCTCCAGAGTAATAGCTTTACTCAAGAAACAATTTGCTCGATTTGGAATTCCAAATGTAATCATGTCTGATGGAGGACCACAGTTTGTAAGCCAAGAATTCCAAGATTTTGCAAAGAAGTGGGGTATCACTCACATGACATCATCGCCGATGCATCAACAAGCCAATGGCAAGGCCGAGTCAGCTGTTAAAATCATGAAGACATTGTTAAGGAAATGTGAAGTTGAGAAGACTGATCCTTATGAAGCAATTCTCAAGCAAAGAAATACACCAAAACAGGATACTGGTATGAGTCCTGCAGAAATTATGTTTAACAGGAAAGTGCGTGGCATGATTCCACATTTTCCACAGAAACTCGAGAAACCAGAAACTGATGCATTCATCAAGAAGAGGAATCAACGCAGACAGACAGTAAAGAAATCGTTTGACAGGATGTCTCGCGAGTAGAGTGAATTGGACGTTGGTCAAGCAGTATTCTTCCAGCATCTAGAGGGACGCAACTGGAGACTCGGGGAAATTAATGGCATTCTTGGACCAAGGACATACATCGTCAAGGACCAGAATGGAACCACTTATCGTAGAAACAGAATTCATGTGCGACCTACCGCAGTCAATTTCTACAGTCGTGACCGCTCACCGATGCGTTCAGTCCCAGATGATAATTCAGGCGGCATACAAAGAAACATTGTAACAGACTCTAAGCCAGTGAACAATCCGACCTCTACCGTTAGCGTAAGCGCACCAGAAACACCGTCCGTTGAACTTACCGTACCAAGCAATTCTCAAGCAAAGAAATACACCAAAACAGGATACTGGTATGAGTCCTGCAGAAATTATGTTTAACAGGAAAGTGCGTGGCATGATTCCATATTTTCCACAGAAACTCGAGAAACCAGATACTGATGCATTCATCAAGAAGAGGAATCAATGCAGACAGACAGTAAAGAAATCGTTTGACAGGATGTCTCGCGAGCAGAGTGAATTGGACGTTGGTCAAGCAGTATTCTTCCAGCATCTAGAGGGACGCAACTGGAGACTCGGGGAAATTAATGGCATTCTTGGACCAAGGACATACATCGTCAAGGACCAGAATGGAACCACTTATCGTAGAAACAGAATTCATGTGCGACCTACCGCAGTCAATTTCTACAGTCGTGACCGCTCACCGATGCGTTCAGTCCCAGATGATAATTCAGGCGGCATACAGAGAAACATTGTAACAGACTCTAAGCCAGTGAACAATCCGACCTCTACCGTTAGCGTAAGCGCACCAGAAACACCGTTCGTTGAACTTACCGTACCAACGCCAAGTGAACTGATCCGTGAAGGAAGACCTGTGCGCGAAAGGAGAAAACCAGCTTATCTGAAAGACTATATTACTGGTTAATGGACTTTGTATTAAGATATTTAGTCATTTAGTCGTTTGATTTTCTAGTCATTGTGTACATGTAAATTGCAATTGATCATTTTGTGTCTATAGGTCGGATACTGAACATTTCAGTGACATTTTGTGCTAGATGAGTGCATTATTCATTTTATGTGTGTAAAATGATGAAAGTTTACTTGTTTATGAAATTTGATGTTTTGAAAGAAATTTTGACAAATTTTCTAAAGAAAAGGGGATGTTGATGAAATCCTATATACTATATTTGGAACGGGTTCGGAATTCGGGTCGGGTTCGATGTATGAATTATTATGTTGTATGTGTATTGAATAAACGCATGTTGTTGACAAAGCTATTAATTATTCGTCCAGATAGCACGAATTAACACATATTACTTCTATCGCTTTGCACTTAAATAATAATACATGTAATAAAACAATGAAGAAAAATGTATTAAATATCGGCTTGTGTTTGAGTTAGATATCATTATGATTTCGACGCAATAAAATACGTCATTTGATTTATGAAACACAGAATGGGAAAGGAAAACAGATAATAGGAAAGATGAACGCGCAGGGGTGATAAGGAAGCATACAAAATATTCTACCTTGACTAAATCAGTGCTACATTATGACGTCATAGTAGGGGAGATGATTCAATCGTATAACAAAACTTTTCGTTATATTAGTATTTATATAGATGTAATTTAACTATAGAAAATGAATAGAAACATGTAAACATACTCTTTCAAAGACAGTCGGCTGTATATGTATACCGGTCGGCCTTTCCTCCGTCGTTCGTGACAAAAATAATGCAACAGAACAATAAGCTGGAAATTTCAAAAGATAAGATATAGATGGAAAGTTTGCCTTATGATAAACCTGGAAAGTGCTGCTAGAATCCCGAGTTGAGCATGGTTTTACAAAAAATCTCGGTCATATGCATAAAATTCAAAACATTGGGTAGGGTTTCATGCAAATGTGAGAAATGATTATTTCAGTGACAGGACTGTGAGATCCTAGCAGCACATTTTAGGAAAAATAGATGTTTTTCAACTATATTATTTACTCAAAGAAATTATTAAACTCCGAGGTAGTGTTGTTCCGTTAGCTTTTTTATTAAGGGAAATTTCACTATTTATAGAAGTCACGTGATCCTGTGGCTGTGATGCATGTCTTTGCTGTAGACACTCTTCAATCTGTCTGCAATAGTTAATAACAGTTTACATTTATCAGAGTATTTGGTAAATTATCAAACTTAATTTTCTTTAAAAAGTCTAAAATTTCCGAGAAATGACTAATATGCTTTCTTCACATACCTGCGCGTTATCAAGATTTTGAAAAATATAAGATCAAATTCAAAGTATATAGACAGAACGCATAATGCCAAAACTCTTAAAATTGTGACATTTCAGACCATTTTCATGAAAACTTTGTTTCAAAAGTATCTTTGTAAAAGACCTTATTTCGAATTAAATAACACAGATATGTTGCTAGAAAAAAAACACGTATCAAAGCTGTAAACTTAAAAATACTAGTGGAAAGGAAACGGCATTGGAAAGTTAAAAGTCGTTGAAATTGTGTTAATTTTATGCTGTTTATTAAAGAAAAGATCATTGGAGTAAATGGAGAAAATAATCGCGTCTGTGTATTTTAGAGATATGGAGGCGAGGGTATGTCAAGATGCATATGTTCCGGTCGTGGCCTATCTGCTGGAGTGGACTAGTTACTCTAACATTTATCAATGGTAATATTGATGCTAAAAAGTACACAGAAACTATTGGTTAGGAACTATAGTCAAGTGTTTGCAAGCAATTCCTACAGAACGATTCTATCCTCAAAACTACAACAAACCAGTGCAATGTTCAAAGACTCTTCGAAATTACAAAACTGATAATCAGAATGTTGTGGCTTTCCTAATCTCCGAATTCTAAACTTGATAAGAATTATTGGTAATTGTTACAAAATTGCCAGATAAATATTGCGTGCTCAAATATCAACTTAAAGCTGACATGAACTCTTAAAAAGGCATCAGTTTTCATCTTTGTACAACTTACTACATTCCTGTACGCCTTTGTCCGCCATATTTCCTCGATTCCGCCATATTAAATCGAACATTTTTGGCCACCTGTACCTGCTATATATAGCCTTTTAGAACTGTTTCACTTCAGTGATTTTCTATCCTGGCTGTCGACATGTGCACATCTCCGATAGCAAAGTTTTAAAAAGTCCATAAACTGACCAATATACAGTACATGTTTGAAAAGTAAAAATTCATGAAAAACTAGAACTATACCGAGAATTAAATTATTTTTGAATGCATTTGCTGCAATATAGAAAATACACTTACACGGAAAATATTCAAGAAGAGCAAAAATTCCATGCAAGTCAGTCGAGAAAACGCGTCAAACGCAGTGATAGAAATATTTACCTGAATACTGCTATCGTTACAGGGATGTGCACATGTCGAAAGAATTATCCTATTTTACTTTTATTGAAAAATGCATCTCATAAATCATGTAATCCATTGCTAACTCAACAGTAAAAAACTGCTTGGACACACGTGGCCCATGCCGATCAATTTATTTGGTCAGGGAAAATATCAAAGGTTGAAAGCGCCGTGGGGTTGACTGAAGAAAATGCAAATAAATTTTTTTTCAAGAATAAAAATTACTCTTGTCTGTAAATGGTGTAAATAATTTTTTTTAAAACATGGTTTTACTTCATTAAATTTATATTAAAGCATGCATTATTACGAATAATTCAACTTTTGAAGATATGAAGATATTTTCCTGTGAAAGGGGGGGGGGGTAATAAAACATGCATAACACTCTCATATAAATATCTTAAGAAAAACGTCTGAAACAGATCGGATTTCTTTATGATCAAATAAATACTGTATATTGGCTTTATTAGACCTAATATAATTTGATTTAAAGTAATTTATAATTCTATGCTCAATGAAAGAAAAAGTGAGCAAATTCACATACCCCACGCTCCCACATAAGTCGAAGTGCTGAAATTCACAGAAAAAATAAAGGAATCGTAATTTTCTTGTAAAATGCACATCTATACACATTGTGTCCTAATTATCTGCTAAGTTTGACGAAATTGTATGCACCGGTTTATGAGGAATTGTGCTGACAAACTGCTCATTTTTTATATTCAAGATATGGCCAAAATCTAAATGTAAAAGTGCGGACATTCCCGAAAAAATAAAGATTTCAGAATTTCCTTGTGATATACAAATACAGACACATTGACTCCTCTGAATATCAGCATAGTTCAACAAAACTCTGTGCATTAGTTTATAAGAAGTTGCGCTGACAAAAAAAAAATGGGCTGACTGATGGGTCCAAAACATTATACCTCACGCAACTTGTTGCAAGGGGTATACTAAACGAGTTTGATTCTGTGGTACAATGATAATGAAAATAGAATTAAATGTGAATTAAATTTCTAGACATAAATAATTAATGATTACTAGAAAAAGCAGATAAAAAGAGAGAGGGAACCCCCCGTGAGAATTCCACATTCTACCTATAGCTTTTTGATAATTCTCTTGTTTGTTGTCCAGGTTCAGCATTGAAGTGTCGTAACCGTTTTTTTTTTCAATATATTTTTTACAAATATATACTTAGTATAGACATTGAATATTGCTTCGTAGGTTTACCCCCCCCCAGCTTTTTACAGACAATTCGCAGTATATGTTAAAAAAGAGAAAATTGTTGGTGTTTGGAGAAAAATTTTGTTACTGAAGTTCAAACCTACCCAACCCCCTTTCCCCCACACGAATTAGGATATTTGTGTTTAGGAAAAGGACATTTTCCCCCTTTTTTAAGCTTGTCAGATTTTTTGAATGTATAAAAAAATCTTTGCACTTAGCCCCCCCCCCCCCCCCACTTTCAATTTCCTTCCGAAAATATGTACTTTGTCATTTTTTTTTATTTATACAAAATTTTATTCACATAAGTGAATGGGATTGGGCAGCAGGCAAAGCCTATTTTAGCCCTCTCCCTACAAGGTCAAAATGAACACACAATACATGTAAATAGATATAAAAATAAATAGACAAACATAGTAACAAAAACAAAAGAACAAAAACAAAAGAGAAAAAAAAGTAGAAAGAGAGAAAAAAAATTTACAATGAAATACATGTACCGGTTATAAAGTGTTGGCATGAGTAAGATACATTACAATCAAATAAAACGTTTGGTTGCTGCGATGAAAGCATGTACTGCTTCAAATATCTGAGTATTAATATTTAGTCCATGATTGGGACTACCATACAAAAGTAAATCAAGTTCATGAGTTTGATCACAATCAATTATATTTTTAATTGTTTGGAAAAGTACATTTCTTGGAGAGTTATATTTTGGACAAGTAAAAAAATAATGATAAGCATCTTCAATAGAGTCAATACAGTATTCACACATTGGTGTTTCTGATAAAAATTGGTAATATAAGTCTGCCTTTAAATTACTTGCATTATTTAGCAATTGGCAATGTATTATATTGTACTTTCTTATTCCAAAATGATAAAATTCTTTACCTTTTTTACAATAATAAGAATTTAAAAGACTTTTAAATGAAGATATTCCAGGGGCATTTCTGATATAATCAGGCAAATCATTCCATAATTTAATACTTGATGGGAAGAAACTTTCCATATATGATGTAGTTCTAATAGAAGGAATTTTGAATTCTGCATCATTATTTCTAAGATTATAGGGGTGGTTTGTAGGACGAAAAGGTTCAATCAAGTCCGTTAAATATTTAGGTGAATAGCCATTTATGATTTTATATAATAGTAGCAATTTATGAATATTCCTCCTAGTTTGTAAAAGATCCCACCCTAATTCATCATACAATTTTGATCTAGAGGAATTTGATCTTAATCCAGTAATAATTCTACCTGCTTCAACTTGGATATCTTCTAAAAGTTTGCATCTTTTTCAGAACAATTGTCCCAAACAACATCAGAATATTCTAAAACAGGTCTAATAAATGCAAAATATATCTTAATAAGTGTTTTTCTTTTCACCTTATACTTAAGCATTCTGAGGATATTTAGTCGTTTTGTAGCTTTTTCATGAATTAATTGTATATGCGAAGTCCAGGTAGCATCACTTTGAAAATGTAATCCTAGGTGGATATGAGATGCATTTTGAATAATGGATGGGCCATGATGACCAAATGTAATAGGCGGATATTTTATATTTTTGCGGGTAAAATCAACATTTACAGTTTTGTTTGGATTAAAGTCAACAAGCCATTTTTTTTTTGACCATTTATCAATTAGGTCTAGATCACTTGTAAGCGACTGTGCTACGTTTGTGGCTTCTTTTTCTATAATAGCATATAAAGAGGTGTCATCCGCAAAAAGACGTATATTGTTTGCTAAATCATCACAAATATCATTTATGTATAGGAGAAAGAGAAAAGGTCCCAAAACAGAACCCTGGGGAACACCAGCATTTACTGTCTCATGGTTTGATGAAAAGCCATCAATTACAACTTTTTGTACTTTGCCATTATAACCATATGGGCGGCGAGGGTATCATTTAGTGAGCTCATTTCTCACAATACCTCTAGTTTCTCTTTTCAATTTGGCCGTTCGGATTAACTTCTCGTTCAAATTAAAATTATTTTTTCAATTTATGAAGTTTCGAAATCCCGCGTGAAAAAAACCCTTGATCTGTCCTAAGGCTTAATAAATGGACAGCACAAAGTGCGTATGATCTTATACCTATTATTGCCCTAAGAGATGGTTACAGAGTGAGAGAGAGAGAGAGGGGGAGAGAGAAAAGAGAGAGTTAGTTCAATATACAATTAGTAAATAAAAATTATCCGTATTCAACCAGTGTCAAGACTCCCTACCTTAGCTTTTAGAATTATCTCCTAAATACTCCTACAGAAATTATTTTTAAATATAAAAAAGTAGCTTGACTTATCAGGCAGGGATACTGAAATCTCGAAAGCCTCTCTATAACACCATATTTATAAAACATTTATACATACCTCAAAATGCACATACATTGTGGTCGGAGTGACAAATTTAAAATAAAATTTTCAAAATTTAATTTGGCAGAGATGTCCGTCTTCCAAGAATATTTATGTAACGGTCATGTCAATTATTTTTCACCCCCCCCCCCCCCGCCTAAAAAATCAAATGCCTAAATGTTAATCTGAACAGGGGATGGCATTTCTTCGTGTGTTTGTGTGTTAAAGAACGTAAAGAACTATGTACACATAAAAAAATTATTCTGGTTAATTGCTTTTAAGATTTGAAGTAAATAATTGCCGTACATCAAATTACTAGATTTGAAATTAGTACTACAAATATCAGTTATAATTGACAAATGAATTTTGCGACGCAAACCAACTGCAGACTATATACATGACTTTGTAAATAATGTATATTAGAACTACATGTAGATACACAATTCACAATTATAGCTTATGAACATCAGTTATAACCCCCCCCCCCTCTTCAGCCGCGCAAATACCAAATAACTTCTCTTTCCACTTGTGATATTTTCCCTGACCAAAATCTGATAAGCACGGACTAGGTGTATCGACGTGCTTGTATGTACGGAGTAATGACAGTGCGTTTACTATTGAGCTTTTACGGAGTTTATTTCTTTTTTGTGATGCATATTTCAGTAAATGGAATTCAGGGTGTATTTCACTTCACTTGTACACATCTTCGAACCGATGCTGTAACCTTATTACCAGGTATGGGTATTTTTACAGCGTTCGAGGCGTTTTC
>NW_026941002.1:0-13098 GCF_032062105.1 Saccostrea cuccullata
ATAAGAAATTGAATACGTCATGGTATATTTGGCAAATTTTCAAAAAGCTTAACTTGAATTTAAAAAAAATCATTAAAAGAAAGAAAACTTGAATTAAAAAAAATCATTAAAAGAAAGAAAAAAAGAAAACGAAAAAATCCTGAAAAAAAGACATGGTTAATGAAATTAATTCTCCGCTGGATCGAGAGTACTCTATGTCATTTATAAATACAAAAATTCTATGAATAACTATGAAGTGAAAATAAACTTTCGAATAAGGAGAACCTGAAATGCAAGAATTTCACATATTAATTGCATGATTAAACGTTAAAACTAATAATATATACAACATTCTTCTGATAATTAATAATATTTACAACAACTGTTATGTACATTATTTTTCAGATCCCCATGCATAACGCAATGTCGCGACACGGCGACGTAGGGCCTGAATGATTACTACAATGAAGTGCATTGAAGTGGTAAAATTTTCCGTTCGAATGGAACGTTTTGAGCTATCTTTAGAACGTTTATTGTCATCTTATGACACGCCCATTTCTTTAGAAGTGGATAAAACGGTAAGTTGTTTCTTCAAATACCTGTAGAACAGGTTTTCCATAAATATAATAGCCAATCAAATTGAGGATCTAAATAAACACCGAGTAAACACGTGTTCGACCGAAACATGTGTTGTAACTTTAATAGACATGTTAAGTTCAAAAATATGTACATATTCGTTGCAATTTGTGTTTTACAGAAGCGGGGAGTCTCTTACTCCCTCTTCTATTTTTTTTTTTAGTGTAACTCATGATGCTTGTCGCGAAGAATGGGGTGTCCTAAAACTACGACGAATATTTCTTTCTCGTTTCTAAAAATATGGGCGTGTCATTATGTTATAATTGACGTTCAAAATATGACTCAGAACTTTTCATCCAAACGGGAAATTTTACCACTTCAATGCGCTTCATTGTAATTGTCAGGAAATACAATCAAATTTGGACGGTCGAATCCAACCCCAAAAGGGGGCATCTCGACAAGGAGATACGGCGTACGCACCGTCCGTATAATTTAATTACATTTTCCCTTTTTGAAAGTGCTAGTCCTCTCATTGATTTTTCTCTTCCTCTGTCCTAATTTCTTACCAAACGACTTTGGCCTAACAATCGTCATCTTTCCGTCTGTCGGGTACAAGTCAAAACGGCACCTGGTGAAAACGGCACTTAGGAAATATGCAAAACGGCACTTGAGAGTAGTCAAAACGGCACTTTAGAAAAGTCAAAACGGCACTTCTTTTATTTTGAGAATTTGATATTGTTTATACAGAAATTGGATCTTTATATTACATATATAGTAATAAATGTGTATATCATTATTGATAAAAATGTTTTAAAAATATTTTAGGAAAAAAATTGAACTTATTCATTTGAAAATTATTGTACTTTTATACAGTGGGGAACATACTAAAGACCTGATATACTAAAGACCTGATAATTTGACCTGATGAAAATTTTTTTTATCAATTTAAACTTTATTTTTCATATTTTTGAGGGAAAATTATTGATGATAATAGTTGAAACAATATTAAATTACATTTCAGTGGATACTTTGTAGATTATTTTTCTATATATCAAGGTATATTCACAAAACTTGATGACCTGATAATTTTGAATGACCTGATATTTCTACTTCAAAGACCTGATATTCTTAAATGAAATTGAATTGCTGCAAATATTCAAATTTTAAAAAGTTCAACTGTTATTTTTCTGAAAATATATGTAATATATTAATAAACCAGGTCATTTAAATCCATCAAAGCATTCAGAAATATCAGGTCATCAAAAAATATCAGGTCTTTAGTAGGAAATCATCAGGTCATTTCAAAATCCTTTTTTCATAAATAATTAAATTTCTGCAAACATTTTCTTGTCAAAACCTTTTAAAATGTTTTATCTTTCTAACAGAATTATTTGATATATCAGGTCATATAAAACCATCCCATACAAGACATTTATAAGAATATCAGGTCTTCTCTAAAAATATCAGGTCATTTAAAAATATCAGGTCATTCAATAATATCAGGTCAACAACTTTTTGTAAGTAATCCTTGATACAAAGTCAGTGTTATCCCCTAAAAAGTGTGATTTAGTATAGTGTCATCAATAATTTTCCAACTTAAATTTAAAATATAATCTTTAAATTGATAATTTTATATGATTTTTTTTCATCAGGTCAAAATATCAGGTCTTTAGTATATCAGGTCTTTAGTATGTTCCATACAGTGGTTAGATTTTTTAAATGTATTTCTATTTTAAATTATATATCTAATATTATTTTCTACAAAAGAGATCAAATCCCAGTTATACTATATGATCCTTTGAAATTTAAAAATTTATAGTGTTTCAAATATGTATACTACTCTGTTTTGGGGGTTGCCAGTCACAGTTGACTAATTAGAAGCCAGTTAGAGTATGTTTATTTAGAATACACTTGTAGGAATAGGAAACAAAAGACCATTTCACACCTCCCCTTCAATAATCTGCTGATCATCAATTTGCAATCATATACAGCTACTATTGTGTATTTCTAGACAAAATGTCAAAAGGATTGTAAACAAGTTAGAAAAACTTAGATATTCCTCTCCCACCTGTACATAAAATATGAATAGCCATACAGCATTTAACAATATAATAACAATGTGCTTAAAAGAACAAAACATTTGTTTTTTTATAATGAAGATGATACAATGTTGATATTGTTAAAATAATTTCTACAGAATTAGATAGAAATGTGAGATAAAGTGACTCTCACTGTAAATATTTAAAAAAAAATCATTTACACCATTTCTTTTTTTATAGTATCAACACTACACTACAAATATAATTATTCTTAATCCCACATTGTTGTGTTATAGCTTATAAATACTAACTTTAAAAAAAGATTGAAAATAAAGCAAAATTGAAGCAAAAAAAAATTCCAAAGTCAATAAATTAAATTTTGAATTAAAAAAGAATTTATCATGTTTATGTCAAATATATATCTTAACACAATTATATATTTTTTCCTCTAAGTGCCGTTTTCACTAAGTGCCGTTTTAACCAAGTGCCGTTTTGCATATTCCAGGTGCCGTTTTCACCAGGTGCCATTTTCACTAGGTACCGTTCTAACTATAATTCCCGTCTGTCGAGGTAACCGTCGTTTTTTCTGTTGCCTTGAAATTTCGAAATTTCCCTGGGGTTCAGAGTTGTATAATTTAATACACCAATTTCGATAGTAATATAGAATTTGAAACAATGATGTAATTATTTTTTCGAAGAAATATGACATAGAGATAGATCAATTACACATACCAGAGTTATCTCTCTTAGATAAACACACGTTTTTGAACAAAAAAAACACATTTATAATTTTTTTTTTTATTTTTAAAGTTTAAATTATGTATAATAAACTCACCACCTTTCATATTAATCAAAATATTTAAGTTTTTAAAGGGCATTTCGGTAGTTTTAGGGGGCATTTCGGTAATTTCCAGGGGCATTTCGGTAAATCAGGGGCATTTCGGTAATTCGAGGTACCGCTTGGATACCTTTCCGAAAAAAAAATATATAATGAATACCGGAGAGCTACAGTGCCACCCATTGAAAAAAACAGTATATTTATTGCGCACAACAAAGTGCGCACGGTTCTGGATTAATTCTTCCAAATTCTTACCTCAGTTGCAAAAAGGCTAGATTTTAAAAGATTCCTTACCAGGTCCAGTACAATCACTAGATTTAGCTACGTAGGTAGAATTACGTACGTAGCTTTATTTTCCTACCTCAGGTAGCTTTATTTAGATATTTCAAGGTAAGATTTCAAAAGTTTTCTTTTTAACATGTTGACGGTGCGACCGTTAGACCGAGCGCAAACTCTTCTATTGTTTTAATTTAGATCGGGCTCGTCAAACCGCACGTGACATTTGGTGCGTCTAGACTCTGACGTCACATGACGTCGTATGTAAGTTACATATACCAAGAAAAAACTGAACAGTGCTGAAATTTAATGAAAAAAGTTACGTTTACTATTTATCTTCAATATTTATCCATTTAATCAAGGCGAGTAAACATTTGCAGTCATTCTCGCAAGAACGCAACTTACTAAGTGATGCATTGTGGGTCAAAATTACCGCGGCAAAAAATTCTAAAGAATGAATGTGCAGTAGTCCAAATTTTCTCTTCGCCCAGGCGTTGTCGTTAGAGCTCGCAGTTACGAGCGTCGCTTTGCGACGCTCCCTGCGCTCGCTATTAAATAGAGACAAAAAGTCGCATTTAAATGACTATAGATATTTATACTAGGGAGGCTTAAAAAACAATCCAAAGCAGAGTTGGTTTATACATTGCTGCGTTAGGACAATTTTGAGCAAAACATGTAACTCCATTGTTTGGTTAGCTGTCCTCTCTATTGGATGCGGTGAGGCATGACTGAGTATGATTACTTCACATTGTGAGTAACTGTTCTAACTGTCGTACATAGCCCCAAAACTTTCAGAACTTTGATTGCAATAGTGCAGAAAAAGACATTTTTCCAAGAGGGATTTTTTCATGAGTTGTTTTCAGATGAGTTCAAAGTTGAAAATGATCACTGCATCAAAATGATATTTTCTGCACACCCTGAGAAAAATGCTTTTTAATAGAAATAAATCAATTTCGTAGCTAAATAAAGCTACCTCAGGTAGGTAAATAAAGCTATGTAGGTAAATCAAGCTACGTAGCTAAATCTAGTGATTGTACCAGACCTGCTTACTCCTCTATCAAGTACTTTCGTAGTTTACATCTGTACGAAGTGTGTTGGACCATTTTAAAAACGTGGAAATAAATCGAGAAACAGTGCACTTTGTTGTGCGCAATGCATATACAGTTTTTTCAATGGGTGGCACTGTAGTGTAACGTCCGAGCAATTATCAGATAAATTAATTACAGCCTACTCCGGATATATTGAAATTCAGGGGACCATGCAAATTATTTCAATATATCTGTAATTCAATATAAGCGAAATCGTGAAGCCGCCATTTTTTTTTTTCATTAAAAGTTGAATCCCGATCTTAAAATAAAGAACAGACCCAAACAAATTAATTTTGTTATCGTTTACCTATAACAGTGTACAGATTACATGGAGTATTAGTCCTTGAAAGTTTAAATAAAACTGTTTTTTTCTGTTGTATCGATAACTTAAGACAATCTTCAACCTCATTATCATTTCCCGATCGCATTTATTTACGTCTTGGAGAAAAATCACCTATCTCAAACTGTTGAGTTCTGCTATTTCGAATTTAGCCTTATCATCAGCAATTAACAGTACGTATTTAATTTGAAAGTTAAGTTTCTTCTAGATCTGTGGGGGTTATTATATTGCCTTTAGCCTAAATTCTTCCATATTATACACATGCAAACAAAGAATTTAGCAGTGAATAATTTTATTTCCTAAAAGCATGCAGTTTCAAAACACATAAGGTGAAAACGTAATTATTCACACCTTTGTATATCAACTGGTCAGTCAGGCATAATTTTTGTCACCAATTAACTGTAACGACAGTCGCCAGGCAGTACTTCAGTATAACCGTTATGAAAACAACTCATTATCACCTGTGGGGACCGATCAATGGCTTCAATATAAGCGATATTTCAATATAGCCGATTTCAATATAACCGTTATTTTGATGCAAAGAATATGAGAGTTTAAAACTGGGGATTTATTTTCATTTCAAAATAAGCGGAATTTCAAAATAAGCGGGTTCAATATAAGTGGAGTAAGCTGTAATCCATAACTTATTGCAGGTAGCAATAATATGTAAAATATAAGTAAACGCTCAATGCGTAGTCCAGGTATTTAATCGCCCTCTGCAATTTACTCTCTCCTTGGAAATCAAAAGTCAGTATCGGTTTAAATTTTATTTACACATAATCGTAGTTAAGAATCATCCAAAATCAACACATTAAAACACTGTATAATTAATCTTGAAACAATATTTGAGCGAAGTATATCCCAACAGAACTATATCAAAACTGTCTTACGACCGTCCCAGTATCAAATAAGTACCTGTATATATACTAAATGACCATCACTCCTAAGGAATGATGGGGTATAAACAAATGACCGTCACTCCTAATGAGTGACCGGGCGTAAACAAACTATTCTAAAAATAGAACGAGTGACCGGAGTTATATAAATACTGCAGAATATTAAATAAACAAATAAAATAATAAATTTAGAAAAAGACTGACTTAAAAATACCTAACAGTAGCTTTCCGGTCTGTCAATATATTATTTTTTCGGAGAGCTACAGTAGCCCTTTTCACAAAAAATCTTACAACTAAGATTATTTTTTTCCAATTCTTCTATATGTACCTAAATTGTAGTAGGTTACAAAAAATCTTATATTTCTATTACGTTACAGTAAACTGAATTATTCGTCTGAAATAATAATTTTCTTTATTAACCAAAGAAATAGCTCTTGGAAGAAACATAACACGTTTTCATTTTTTTCAGGATGGCAAAGATTGGAACATTCTTTGACCCGGTGGTTACAAAGACTTGGAGCAAACAGCAGACCTGGAAACAGGCTAGGTCCTCCTTCATCTGGTGTATCGTCAACCTCTGTCTGGCCATATTCATGTATTTAGAACTGTAAGAAAATATAATTAACTAAGGTGGACTTATTGTCACTATTCTTGTAAGAGGGTTATTTTGTACTATTTTCAGTCTGTGGTATGAACCGATCCAAGAAGTAATATCCTACATGAAAATGTGAAATGTAAATGTTAAATTTAGACAAAAAGAGCATGGTAATTCAAGAATTTAAGGACACTTTACATTGCGACAAGTTTTCATGAGGGCACTTTTTAACTTCTTTGAAATAATAAGCATTTACGTACATGCACTTCCCATACTTTAATGATCTTTTTGTCCCCAGCTTGAAAAGTGGGGGATATTAATTTGGGTCTATCCGTCCGTCTGTCTTTCTGTCTGTCTGTAACGCTTTCGTTTCTGATATCTCGAGAACCCTTTGAGGTTTCGCAATGAAATTTTGCATAGCAACTCCCTATGGACTAAAGAAGAACCCTATTGATTTTGATGTCGAAAGGTCAAAGGTCAAGGACATAAATTCGCAAATTCTGTCTTTTATAACACTTTCGTTTCCGCGCAATATCTCGAGAACTCTTTGAGCTTTTGCAATGAAATTTTACATAACAACTCCCTGTGGCCGAAGGAAGACCCCTATTGATTTTGAGGTCAAAAGGTCATACATTCTGTCTGTATGAAACACTATTATTTCTGAGCGAAATTTCAAGAAGATTTTGAGCTTTTGTAATGTAATTTTATACCAAAACTCCCTAGGACCTCTCTCACCCCTCTCAAAGTGTCCCGCCTCGTTTGTTTTGTTAGTATTTATTGTATTACGTGTCGCTATTTTTACCACAGGGGCATGAGGAGAGTTTTTACGTATAAAACAGGTTCTCGGTGGACTTTATATTCTTATTACATCTATTAGAACTGTTTAATAAAGGTTAAATTAGATATCATGCATTGTGTAAAATTTTGACAATATCGAATGTGAATATATACATGTATGTGACTTCATCTTTGCATATAATTTTTGCTAGTTTAAAGCGCCTCTGTGGTCTAGTGGTATGTCTCTCGCTCTAAATGTGAGAGGGCGCGGGTTCGCATCCCGGGCGAACAAAATTTTTTTTTTTTCCGAAATACTTTTTTTTTTTAAAATAAATGATAGTATTCATGTGAAATGAAAAATTTATGAGGTCTGGCTTGTACAAACTCATAAAATCATCATTACAGTGTGATAAATATTCCCTATAAAAAGAATCTTCTATACACATAATACAGAATAAGCAATCAAACCTTTATATCCATATTGGCATATTTTATTCGCTTCAGTATACATGTATACATTTAATAATTCTACAAATTCAGTCAAGGGGATCTGACCCCCCCCCCCACCCCCGAACTGCGCATGGTTTACTTTTTCCCTAAGCGGGGGACACAAATTCTCTGAATTAGCTTGTTTTATTGTAAATGTAATATTTATTCATACAAGTAATTAAAAAATAAATTCATAAATCTTTATAAATTAATTTTTCAGAAGAATAGATAATTTGATAAAGTTGATGCTTTTGTGTTTGGTTTTTTGTACAGTGATCGTAATAAGTAAAATATTGTCATTTATTGCTTTTGTATTAATTGATTCAATACATTATCATTACAGGACAATATTTGGAATAAGAAGTCAATTTAACTTGAAGACACCCATATTTTGGTACATAGGTAAAGGTTTTTTTCTGCACCATTTCATAATTGTACATCTCTCAGTTTTAAGCAATATTACTACTTTCTTTTGCTTTTTTGAAATAGAGAAAAACTACAAATTGTATGGTCATTATTTACCCCTGGCTCAAATCAGCAGTAATTGATTACTTGATAAATGTGTCTAGATTTCTGGTGAATGTATATGCAAAAATACACATTTGAATGTACATAATCATGATGTAAGGTGTAAAAATTTTATACCCATACTTGAAAATCTGGAGGGGATATGAGTAGAAGCAAATTGTTCTGTATTTGCCTTTATTATTTTACAGAATGTGTGATTGCTCTGTTACTGCTGCTGAACACAGTTTTCGATTTCTGTACATATCTACGACCCTTTGTTTCCTCAACCTCAGTGGATCTGACCCTAGAACAAAAACAACTACTAGCTATCAAAGACACAGGTGTGTATAATAACACTTTGAGGATTATGTTTACATAATATTGTAACTATTGTTAACACCCCCCCCCCAAAAAAAAATAAATAAATAAAAAATTGACTTTCCACAAGTGTCACAGATTCAAAGCACAAGTTGGTACATACATTAAATCATTCTGAAAATTCCATTTAAACTTTAATTGATGTATGGAAATTTGTTTATAAAAATTTGTAAATTGATATAATTTTTTTCCCCTTTTCTATGGGGGATGCAGATCTAGGATTTAAGGTGTCTCCTCAGAAGTCCCCGGGGTCTCCGTCCAGTGAGGGAAGCCTAGTGTTCTCCGTGTCCACCCCCACCGCTCAGTCCAGCTCGTCTAGCGGGAGGCTGACCCCCACAAACCTGGGGTCAGGGTCCCTTAACTACAGCAGCCAATCCATCACCTACTCACCATACTCCTCCCAGGGCAGTTTTGACAGGGTAATGTATTTAGTATTCATAGTTTTGTTGGCAGAAAAATTGTTTTAAAAAGTAGTTCCTTTCAGTTAAGCAAAAAAGCAGCTTAGCTAGAACTGTTAGCATTGATACGTACCTATGCTTGCCTTGTCTTGTTTATGGCATAGTCCGTGTCATTCATGATGATTCTTATTATTAGATCTACATTCTTTTTAATTTCAAAATTAAATAAAATTCTATTTGTATGTATATTTTTTTACTTTCAATCTGAAATGGTTGTCATTTTTTTCCTAAACAGGGATCACACAGTGGAACAATAGGAACACCTTTCTCACAATTTTCTACGAGTCCTGGAATGTCTGCATACAGCCCAAACTTGTCTGGATACAGCCCCAATGTCTCAGGCTACAGTCCACAGATAGTCGGATACAATCCAAATCTGTCTGGATATAGTCCAAATGTATCCGGATACAGTCCTAATTTATCTGGATACAGCCCAAATTTATCAGGATATAGTCCCAACTTATCCAGTTACAGTCCGAATCCATCTGGATACAGTCCAAATATGTCAAGTTATAGTCCAGGGACTGTGTTTACACCTAGTCCTAATGTGTCTGGATTTACTCATCATATGTCAGGGTATTCCCCTAATTTGTCTGGATTTATGTCAGGATCACCAGGGATGACTGGAATAGCAGACACCAGTGGGCTTAGATCCAGACATTCCCTGTCACAAACCATGAAAAATGCTGCAGGTAAGTATTTAAAAGGTGGTTGAATTACAAAAATCTTTTATTCTGAGTTCTGTTTAAGAATTAGACAAGAAATACAAGTTTGAAGCATTTATTTTTCTTTTCTTGAGTAGCATCTTCATCATTGGACAGAATTACAGATCTTCATTCACTTAGCAAGTACCTCAAAGAACATGATGAAAAAGAGTTTATCAAAGCAGCCATCAGTAAGCTAAAACCTTAAGTAATACTGAATAATTATGCATAAAGATTAAGAAAAAAAGTAGTTAGATGTATTTGCTTTTTGCTAAAACCTATTAGCAGTTGAAACCTCTGATCAGCTAAAACCTATTAAGAGTTGAAACCTCTGATCAGCTAATCAAGAAATTTTTTTACAAAAAAATTTTTAATTTTATTTTACATTTTTATTTTTTTTTAGGTTCGCCAGAGAATTCTGGTGGCTCTTCCTTCTGGAATTATGGACGGTCGGCCATGGACTATACCCACGTACTTAAAAAGTATGTCTATCAGCTGGCCAGTCGCTCCTCCCACTCCTCAGCCACGCCCAATGTCGACAACGACCAATCAAACTCCTTCAGTGGGGATGATGTAAGTTATTGATTTGATTTGAACACATTTTATTAAGTTATAACATATAAACGGATTGGGTAGCAATTATATCCTTTATGACCCCTCTCCACAATGCACAGTGAAAGTTATTGTAGGAATCATCAATAATTGGATAATAATTATTGAATATGAAAAGATGCTGATAATAATATTCATTCTTGTGATTGGTTGGTTGTCAGTGCCTACCATAAATATGATATTTTCGAAAAAATAGCATCTTTATACTGGGCAGTTATATGTGTCTTGTCATGGTTGCACATCATTTGGAGGCTTAAGATTTGATCGTTTTCATTTTAGTTTTAATGCATGAACACAACTTGGATTTTTTTTATTTTCAAAATAAATGACACAAGTTAGATTTGTTTTGCAAATTTCAAAAGTTTAATGTATAAACAAAAGTATTTGTACTGTTAAAAAAAAATCAACTTCAGCATTTCAGACATTGCTTTTATATTGACTTTTCCAAACTATCACAGATATTTTGGATTGAGTGCGGTTTTTTTGTGTAATGTATATTATTTACATGTAGGTGTGGAGTAAAAGAGGAGTGACAGAAGATGACCTCTTTCTGTGGACAGAGAGATTGAGAAAGGTAGGAGTTATTGTTCTTGTTAAGACAAGGGATCTTAGTTCATACCGTTTAAAATATATTTGTACCAATAGTGGCCCCCTTAACTTTGAATTAGCGAATAGATAAAGTTGTTTTAAGTTGTGTATATACTTTAATTGTGAACTTGTTTTTTTTAATGTTTTTTTTTTGGGGGGTGGGTGGGTAATACAAGTTTAATAATAGGGTATTAAACACTGATTTTGATTGTATATCATAATATGTATTGCTGATACATATTTTTTTCTTTTGAATTTAGTGGATATGCCAGACCATTGTAGCTCCCCTTAGAAAGGAAATAGAGGAAGTAAATGCTGGCCTGCGGAGAATAGGATCTGAGGACACAGAAATAGGGGGTAGGGTTTCTAATGTGTAATGTTGTACATTGTATATGATAAAGACTTCACTTATGGAGGGGTTGGAGGTCCTACAATATATATGCCTCAACAGGGTTCGACACTAACGGTAGCCCGCTGGCCCGGGACAACTGAATATTGAGGTTGGGCTACCAAACATGCCTTTAAACTTGCCCTGCAGGGCTACTGAGAATTTTACTAAATACTCACTCAGAGCAACAAAAATAATTATCAATTACACACAATGTATCTAATAATTATTAAATCTATTTTCAAACGTTTACAATTATTTTTTTTTGTATGTCAAAATTGTAAAATTTAAAGGTGATTCGAAATACCCAAAATGATTATATATGTGGACTTTTTCGAATAGAAGAATGTCTAAGGTACAGTCATAGAGTGGCATATAATTTCTACCCAAAATACAACCAGAATGCAGGATTTGGCATCTCTATTTTCAAAATTTTCCGGGGGAGGCCCCCCGTACCCCCACCAGCAGGAGGGGAAAACCCCTCCCGCACCTACCCCCCTCGTCGCTTCGCGACTCGGCCACCGGCCTTCGGCTGCTGGACAACTAATACATGAACAGGGCTAGTAGAAATTCAAAATGGTTAGCCCTGCTGACAACTATGGTTTAAAAGTTAGTGTCGATCCCTGCTCAAGTTAGAATAATCTAACTGTGTCTCGGTACAAGCCCTCGCCACAGTTAGAATACCTCCCATAGACTCACAATGTAGCAAAAATTGAAGAATCGCTCCGAAACGATTTGGAAGGACATAAAAAAATTTGCAGTCAAAATAACTGCCAAATTAATTGTAACAAACCTTTTTTGAGGTTGCATATGCATTTAAACCTAAGATACAAACAAAATAAAGACAAGAATTCAACCAATTTTCTCAACGTCTTTTTTTCGCTTCGAATTTACGCGCCATGTTTGCATTCAGAACTCTCTAGATTGTTCTTAGTAAATGCGCAGAGTACGAGTTATTGCCCGTGTTTCTTTTGCTACATTACAGCTACACGGAACGAATTCTATCGTTAAACCGGGTCCGTAGGACATTTATCATTTAAACGATAGAACATTCTATCTACCGATAATATGCTTCTAGTAGCTACTGTAAACCAAATTTTATCCGTTCCATCCTTTATTCAGGATTCACAAATTGAAATCAATCTGCAACAAATAATTTTTGTGACTGAGGAAATATTCTTTACAACAAATACATGTACAAAGCAAAATGAATGGTTCACAACAATTAATATTTGCGAGCTAAAATATGTCATGAAACTCACAGATATTTAAGAAGAAAAATAGTTGGTTTGCAATATTTAGATTCAATATACACATCATTAAATGGGATAGGAATAAAATTGTTATTCTAACGATTTTATGTAAAAGAGTCATTTAGAGATAATAAGTATTCAAAAAAATAAGGAATATAACGTAATTAAAGACAAAATTCCGATTTTATGATTGATGCATCACATATCTTTCTGATCTTAACCATTTACAGAAGTTGGAGTTTCCACTCTAAAGCAGCTGGCTTTGACTAAAGGTCCTTATGTGCCAACATTAAATGCAGTTGTTCCATATCTGGACT
>NW_026941003.1:0-13129 GCF_032062105.1 Saccostrea cuccullata
TTATAGGTCTATTTCAAAGTATCAGACCAAAATTGCATGAATATTTTCATTTTTGGAATGTACACTTTTTGTTGGTTTAATAATTATGTGACTTTGCCTTATTTAAAGACAACATTCGTTGAGGTGAGCTCTGTAATCTCTGATTACCTATGTTTGGATATAGGTGATGCATGTGTCTAACTTCAATTTATATTTTATGCAGCCAACATTTAATCGAGGAATTGACGTTTAAAATGGCATCGATTTTGTTTGACATATATCCGACTATACGTTTTCCAAATATTCACTACTATCGTCTCCATCAATTAGACGCATGCCTTTTCACACATATCAAGGGGTTTCACTTTGATGATTAAGAGGCATTTCCATAGTTTACTTGATATATTTCCTGGGCGAAAATTGATGGTTATTTCAATGTTTTCTTGTTAAATGACTGTTTGGGGTTTACTTTCAGATTAAAAAAAGTTTATCAAAAATTGTACTTTTTATTTGCTCACCTGAGCCAAAGGCTCAAGTTAGCTAAGCTGTCCGTCCATCCGTCTGTAAACTTGTCACATTTTCAACTTCTTCTCAAGAACCACTGGGCCAATTTTAACCAAACGTAGTACAAAGTATCCTTGGGTGAAGGGGAGTTTAAATTGTTAAAATAAAGGGCCAAGTCCCCTTACAAGGGGAGATAATCAAGAAAAGACAAAAATAGGATGGGATCATTAAAAAAATCTTCTCAAGTACCACTGGGCCAAAAAAGCTGAAATTTAAGTGGAAGCATCTTAGGATAGTGTAGATTCTAAATTGTTAAAATCAGGACCCCCGGGGATAGGGCCCAACCACAATAGGGAATCCAAGTTTTACATTGAAAAATATAGGAAAATTTTTAAAAATCTTCTTCTCAAGAACCACTGGCCTAAAAAAGCTGAAACTTATGTGGAAGCATCTTTGGGTAGTAAAGATTTGAAATTGTTCAAAACATAACCCCAAGGGGTTGGGCAGGGACACAATAGGGAATCCAAGTTTTACATTGAAATATATAGAAAAAATCTTTGAAAATTTTTTTCTCAAGAACCACTGGGCCAGAAAAGCTGAAACTTATGTGGAGGCATCCTAAAGTATTGTAGATTCTAACTGTTCAAACCAGGACCCAGGGGGTTAGGGTTTAGTCACAATGGGTATTTCAAGGGGAAATCTGTTAAAAAAAAGAACGACCAAAGCTACTCAGGTGAGCGATGTGGCCCATGGGCCTCTTGTTTTTGGGGGGGCACTGGGGTGGATTGAAGATGATCCGTTACGGAAATATCTAAAAGTTGCTGGTTACTGTTCTGCACTCAAGGTCTGCAGTGTAAATCGCCACATTCATCCACTGGGTTTTGATGGGTTCCCATTTACAATAATGAAGCACTGTCATCTTTGGAGCCCTAATATTTAATCAAATGGATATTTAAAATAAAATTTAAAATGACTTTAACAAAAATTAAGGTATGAATGACAGGGATGTTGAAATCATTCCTTGAGTTTCAACTTAGCCAGTTATTATGAAGAAAACTCATAGTAGTTGTCAAAGATAGTATGAACTTACCCAATATTTATGAGAAAATTCATGTTAGTTGTCTGAGTTAGTCGTCCTTAACACAACAAACAGTAGAAATTCTAGTTAGTTGTCTAAGTTAGTCTAACTAAGGGTTTTCTTCTTGAAAACCCCAAATCCAATAATCAAAATAATTCCAAATTCAAATAAAACACTGTTAAAAGAATAAATCACTTATAAGCCACTTATCAGAAATTTTTGTAAGGGGTTGTAGGTTTGTTCTATTTCTCTGTTGTCTTATATTTTCAGGAATCATTCTCATATTGGAGTTGAAAAATCCATGATCAGAGGGAAAACGATGTATCAAAAGCTGATATCCTCTGTATCAGGGGACGGCTTAATGGAAAAAGAAATCATTTGTGTTTGTGAGGTATGATTGATATGATAAGTACTAGTGATGAACTGATTGTTGCCAACAATTGATTGTCGATCTTTTGGACATCTTCAATACTACTAATTGAGAATTTTAAAAAAGTTGCCATCATCACTGACAAAATTTTACACCCAAATAAACCCTTATTATTTGTATCAGCGATGTCGCCGACTTGTTTCATAATCGATAAGTAGCAGGAATCAAAAGTTACTTTTTTTGACCACTAGCAAATTTTAGCTGGTGGAATTTTTTTTTATTAGCAATATTGAACTTTCACTAGCCTTTGAATTAGCTCACTTGAGCTGAAAGCTCAAGTGAGCTTTTCTGATCACCCGTTGTCCGTCTGTTCTGTCCATCTGTCCATCTGTAAACTTTTCACATTTTCTACTTTTTCTCATTCAATCCTTTTTAGCTCACCAGAGCCAAAGGCTCAAGTGAGCTTTTCTGACATTTTTAGCTCTACTGGTCAGAGACCAGAAGAGCTTATGCGATAGTAATGCGTCTGGCGTCCGTCCGTCTGTCCGTCTGTCTGTAAACAATTTTTCAAAACACTACTCCTCCTACAATTTTAGTCTGATTTCAATATTACTTGGCACACAAGTAGACTACACTAAGATACATAGAATATTGCATCGGTTTTTACTTTCGATGAAAGGTGTTGCCTTGGTTACTAAAAATAGAATTTTCTGTGAAATTCCTTAAAAACGCTACTCCTTCTACAGTTTTGGTCTGATTTCATTATAACTTGACACACAAGTAGACTACATTAATAACATAGAATTGTGCATCGGATTTTGATTTCGATGAACGGTGTTGCCATGGTTACTAAAAATAGAATTTTCTGTGAAATTCCTTTGATTTCAATATAAAACGCTACTCCTTCTACAGTTTGGTCTGATTTCAATATAACTTGGCACACAAGTAGACTACACGAAGATACATATATAGAATAGTGCATCGGTTTTTGATTTTGGTGAACCGTGTTACCATGGTTACTAAAAATAGAATTCTCTGTGAAATTCCTATAAAACACTACTCCTTCTACAGTTTTGGTCTGATTTCAATATAACTTGGCACACAAGTAGACTACACGAAGATACATAGAATAGTGCATCGGTTTTTGATTTCGATGAACAGTGTTGCCATGGTTACTAAAAATAAAATTTTCTGTGAAATTCCTTTAAAACGCTACTTCTTCTACAGTTTTGGTCTGATTTCAATATAACTTGGCACACAAGTAGACTACACTAAGATACATAAAATAGTGCAATGGTTTTTGATAAGTACAAACCAGTAGAGCTACAGTCTCGACAGAGACTTCTAGTTTCCTTTGTCCATTCATCTAGCTGTCCGACCATCTGTCTAGCTGTCCGTCTGTACACTTTTCACATTTTCGACCTCTTGTCAAGAACCACTGTGCCAATTTTTACCAGACTTGGTACAAAGCGTCATTGGGTGAATGGGAGTTTAAATTCTTAAAATGAAGGGCCAAGTCTTCTTCCAAGGGGAGATAATCAAGAAAAGACAAAAATAGGGTGGGGTCATTAAAAAATCTTCTTCTCAAGAACTACTTTGCCAGAAAAGCTGTAACTTATGTGGAAGTATCCTGGGGTAGTGTAGATCCTAAAAATTGTTCAAATCATGATCCCCAGGGTTAGGGTAGGGCCACAATATGGAATCCACGTGGTTTCGGAAATCTATGATCATGTCCATGGAGTGCAAAAAACAAATGTTCTTATGAATAAAATGTAAACATTAGAAACTATGAAAGATATCACGGGTGTTTTTAATTTGTTGTTAACTAGAAAAAATATGTTCAATAAGGCCAAAAAAATTAATCAGTAGTTTCTCAGGCGCTGCCACATCAGGTCAAAAACGGCTGCATTGATCAATTGTATTGACATTTTGAAAAGGGAAATAACTCAATTTTTCAATTTTTCCAAGATGAAAAAGAAAATTGAGTTATTTCCCTTTTCATAACAATAATAGATAGACATTTTTATTATATGAACCACATTCTTCTAGTTTATACAGTTCTTTATTAATTAACTTTTGAAGAAATTATAGAATAACAATTTAAGTTGAGTACATAATATTTAGTATATTAAGAGAACAAAAAAGTGAGAGTCAGTTATTATCATCATTTTGTTGAACGACAGAAATGAAAAAAAGATACATGTACCTGCTTAAAAAAAAAAAAAAAAAAAAAAAAACCTGCCTGCCGCATTGAATTTTGAAATGTTTGGCCTGAGAATCTATTTATTAATTATTTATGGCCTAAAATGTATACTTTGTTAGTGTCAAGTTCAGAACACCAGCACTTCAAGGTTAGGCCAACATTTTTAGGTCACTAAACTCAGGTGACCTATTGCTATCCGTTTTCGTCCGTCGTCGTGCGTCGTTCGTCGTGTGTTAACATTTGAACATTTTCAGCTTCTTCTCTGCAACCACTCAACCAATTCTAAGAAACCAATTTTGGTATAAAGCATCTATGGGTAGAGGGGAACAAAAATTGTGAATTTCATGGTCCCTGCTCCCCCGGGGGCTGAGGGGTGGGACCAAAACCACTAAAATTAATGCAATCTTTGAAAATCTTCTTCTTTACTCCTGGACACAAAGCAGTCAAACTGTTGGCATAACTATAATCAGCATTGAGCGCTCTACCAAAATTGTGAAATTCATGGCCCTTGGGCTCAGGGTTCAGGCTGTAGGGTGGGGTCAAGGTTGGCTATGTGAATGATGAAAATGCATTACCTTAGGTCATCTTTTATTTAAGTCTCAAATTTCAAGGAGGTTGTATGTTTTATGATTTTATTGATCAATGAATTCTTGACCAAAATTGATAAATCTTTGCTCCCTATGTAGTTTATCTCCTGAATCAGGGCCTCAGGTTGGGGCTAAGTTAATTAAAATTATGTGCGGTATGTGTTCGAAAAGTTTTCTTCTGAAGTCACGTGGTTATTTAGGGTATAAATAGTAAGGCCATGCGGTAGCACGGCACTCTAAGCTTGCTCGCTAGGATTTAAAGATTGTAAGAAATATGGAGGATAGTAAGGCAATGGAGTGTAATGAAGTTGGGCTATACAGTTGGTTTCATAAAGTGGTTATGTATTAGAATTGAATAAAAGCACTAGCGAGCAGCATTCCTACTTAACATGTGTTGTGTTTTATTCATTTAGCACTTCATTAATTTATATTCGGACGAACGAAGTTTATAAACTGCACAAATAGGCCTATAAACATATATTCAAATTTGAAGAAGTATTTTTGTCACAATGTACAATGAAAATATATGTGAGAAATGTTTATGTGTCATGTTTTAAAACAATATCTTTTATTTCACGCTTTTATGCACGCGAAAAATATTTTATTGTGCCAGTTAATCAATCCGGTGTTTAGGCCTACCATTAGAACTTCCGCACATGCGCAGGAACGGTCGTCTGGAAGAAGATAGACTCCATTACACAGCGTGCTGATCAGATTAGTCTGCAACCATTTACCTTTATTTTCAGGTCTAAGATTTTGCAGTACGAATGGTGGGTTTCAGTGTTACGATTGTCAAGGTTTCTAAACACGGAATATTACGTGCTTTTGCTAATAAATCAGACTCTTTTTGATATTAGATTCCTTTCAGCTTTGTTTTGGCGTAGAAATTGGCTTCGTTATGATGAAGGAGCTACGTACGAAGAAAAAGTTGGTTTGGATGGTGTTGATAAAATTTTTGCATTTAATACGAAGTAATAAATTGTCAGCACTTGGTTTAAATGTCGTTTTGTTTTTTTATTGTATATGTTATGCTGAGAACTTTGAAATAAACAGTTCGAATTTTCTCGAAAGCCTATAATAGCGTCCAACACAGTATAGATGAAAATTTCTTTATATTAATTTTGTATAAAGATACTGCTTCCACTTTTTAAATATTTTTGTATTCAATACAGATTGTTAAGGCTAATTCTTCACTGTTTCAGATTGAAATAAGTAACTGTAGTGGCAATGCCCAATAATTTTTAAGGAGTCAAAAAAATTGTCAGTTTTTTATGTTCATCGTGTAGAGTATGATGCACTGATTCCATATCAGCAATCCCTTCTCAAATTGGGCTTTTAATGAATGTTTAAAAAAATGCAGAATTCTTACAGAGATAACATCTTTCCGAGGAAAATGTACAGCAGCAAATAAAAGGCAGATAATACAGGAATGCAAGATCAAAATAATTTTAGAATATAACCTAAGTACGAGTTAGTTAATTTTATCTGAAATTTCATAAAATTGTTGTGTTATTGTGAGACACATAGGAATATATGACACGGTATGTGAAATGCAAGAGTTGTCTTCTTTCGTTTTCCTTATTTATTCAATTCAATTCAATTCTTTATTGGCACTAAAGCACATATTTATATACAGGAATGTGTTGTTAGCCATATACATGTATTACAAAATATTATACTATTGTAAGCTTGTTTCTAATATCAGAACAGTCTCTGATATATAGACAGATTTGTTTCGTAGATACAAAGTTACAGTCCCTGAAACGTTCTACTTTCCCATTTTTCCGTTCGCTCACCGTTCGTTCACCGTTCGTTCAGCGTTCGTTCACCGTTCGTTCAGCATGCGTTCACCGTTCGCTCTTCGTTCACAGTATTGCGTTCACCGTTTACCGTGCGCTCGCGTTCACCGTTCATTGATGTAATTTTAAAGAGGTTAAATTTTTAATGGATGTATAATAATTAATAAGTCTTTTACAGAACAAGAATAAATAAAATAAAAAAAAAACTAAATAAAAAAACTATTTCTAGAGTAACACGTATCTAAACGACATGTAGGTTTGAGAATTATGAACAGTACTGCAAATATTCAGTTAACTAAATATCTTTAGAGATAATTAAATTAATGGCGTGGTTTTAAATTCTAGAAACTGTTTAAAATAGTCTATTATTAGAGAAGGAAAATTCCTTCCTTCATCGTACCTAAACATATGTTTAAAAATATGTTTTTTGCCATTCAGTATAATTAAGACCCCCCCCTCCCCCCCTCGTGCCCTTTCTCCCGAAATAAAATTCTTATTTAGTTTTTACAGTAAATTTCAATTAATATTTACATTTTATTGTAACACAAGAAAACCAGTCTCAAAACCAACATCAAACAGTCATTAAACAATAGTATTTTAGTATAAACTTTTGCCGACAGTAGTATTTTAAATTGGCAGGGAATGTTTTTCACATTCAATTTAAAACTTAATCCTTTCAAGTATATATTCGAATTAGTTTTTTTCTGCAGGAATGCAAAAATCAGATCTAGAAATGATAGGGAAAAATATTAAAATTTCTTGGAATACTAAGTGACTCTTTGCCTTCGGCATATTCGGTGAAACGCGATTTCCCTATCTCCACTGTGTCGAATTATTTTGATTGACAGCACAAGCAAGCTACTACAAATGTAGCACGGACTTCCTGTGAACTGTGTGAACTTGATGATGGAAGCTAAAAGCCAATGATTACTGTCAAATTGATTTTTTAATCTAAAAAAAGATTACCTTTGTTGCTTGGAATAATAAGAATTTTTATTTGATATAATATATATCTGAGAATCGAGGGGGTCTCTCTCTCTCTCTCTCTCTCTCTCTCTCTCTCTCTCTCTCGTACATTTCTCTGTTCAATAAAAATTATGACAACACATTGCTTATTTAGTTTTAAAAGACTAATCTACGCATGTATTACAAATAATTTCCAACATCTTGACCGAGTATAATCACGGCCGGGAAATGTCTACAGATACATGAAGAAGTTAGCTAAAATAATCGTCATAAAAGAATAAAAAGGCACATAAATATAGAATACATGTATTTTGCAGTAGAATTGAAATAAAACGAGAATTTTTATGCAGTACGATAACAGTCAATGTTAACAGATAATTGTGAATTTTAAAAAAAATCGGTTATTTTACTCAGAATCGCTTTGGCACGGAAATATATGTACGGTTGTTTCAACCCCGTTAAATGTAATTAATTCATTCTATAAGTAGTAGTTTTATCTTCAGAAGTCCACATTATTTTATTAGTGAAAAGAATGAGCATAATTATTTACTATGCAAGTAGATAATTTATTTTTTAACCACATGCGGTAACAAATACACGTTTGACGGCGATTGAAATCATGTTATTAAAATATCGATTTAAACATAGATATGTGCAGAAAAAATGTTTTTATTTATATATTGATTGATTTATTTATTAATTTATTTATTTATTGTTTGTCTCAGTAGTAGTTTCATCTTCGAAAGTCCACATTTTTTTTATTAGTTAAAAGAATAATTATAATTATTTACTGTAGAAGATTAATTTATTTTTCAACTACACGCGGTAACAAAAACATGTTTGACGGCGATTAAAATAATGTTATTAAGATATCGATTTAAACATACGTATGTGGAGAATTTTATTTTTTATTATTTATTTATCTATTTATTTATTTCTCTTTTGTTTATCTATTGTTTATTTATATTTATCACATATTTTCCCCTTTATCCCGTTGATATAGCTTATGTGATATCGTTTTCGTATCAACACTATGTACTCCTACGCCGCGTGAGGTAATGTAAGTAAACAAATACATGTGTATGATTGAGAGAATGACTTAATTTTCAAATTTCACTTTATTTGATGTATTTTAATAAAAATTCATTCATGAATTTAAAAATATAAGCGCTGAAATATTTTCTTTCTTTTATATTTGTACGAACTATTTCATAAAGCGTAATTTTATTTACTAAGTTATTTGGTCTGAGGTAACCGAAAAGGAACTTTGAATTAGAAATAACGACAAAACACACATTTATAGTAAACAAAAATATGTGATAAAAAGAATCTCCCATGGTTTGTGGTTTGATATGATTTTTATCCAACTCGTTGTGTGTTTTCCATCCCCTCGCCAAGGCTCGGGGATAGAAAACACACAACTCGTTGGATAAAAATCATATCAAACCACGAACCATGGGAGATCCTATATTTATTTATGACATTTAAATTATAGAATAAAAGAATAATTTCAATGCAAAGAAAAGACCAAAGGCATTCCGAATAAATCGTTCATCTTGCGTTTACCGTTCGTTCACCGTTCACTTTGCGCTTGCGTTCGCGCTCCGTTCGCGTTCTGCGTTCACTCACCGTTCACCGTTCACACATCGTTCACCAAGTTGCGTTCACCGTTCGCACATCGTTCACTCACCGTTCGCTCTGCGTTCGTTCAGCGTTCGTTCACCGTTCATTCAGCGTTCGTTCACCGTTCAGGTGGGAAAGTAGAACGTTTCAGGGACTGTATGTGGATTAAGCAAACAAGATAAGTTATTAAAATCTAGTATTAAACCTTGAATACTTTTTTCTGACATTTTTATACACAGGACAATCAAGTAAAAAGTGTTTTTCATCTTCAACAATAGTTTTACATTGGAAACAAAATCTATTTTCTCTATGAATGACAGGATTACAATATCTACCTGTTTCTACATACAACTTATGTGCACTTATTCTTAACTTGGAAAGATAAGAAATTAAATTCTTATGAAGTGGAAAACACAAGTATGGTTGGATTTCCAGTTTCTTAGCATCATAGTTGAATAATGTACAGGGAAAACACCTAATTCAATTTTTGTTGCTAAGTTTGATGCTTTATTATGGACACCTAAGATGTTTTTTAAGATAAAATTTTGGATTTTTTCAAAAGGAGTTTTATCAAAATTATTGGGATTTGTATTAAAATCAGAGATCCAAATTTATGAGGAGTATGTTAAAATTGAACAATAATTGATTCATATAGCTTTAACCACAAGCTGGGAGAGAGATTTGAGCCAAAGGGTAGTTTATGCTTTAACATGTTTAAGGCAAAATAAGCTTTTCGGGCTCTGGCAGCAAGGTCATCACAAGCATGTTTTAAATTGCCATTTGATTGTAAAAATATACCAAGATATTTGTACTTATCAGTAATATTTATATTATTATTGTTATAATAAAATGCATAATTAGGGCCCCGCAAGGATTTGCGGGTGCCCTATAGTAATCACTCTGTCTGTCCGTCCGTCTGTCTGTCTGTCTGTCTGTCTGTCCGTCTGTCACTCTTCTGTCCACAAATTTTCTGTTTTTTTCTAATAACTTTTTTTATGGTTGCCCAATCAAGTTTAAATTTGGTATGGTAGTTTAAAAGGCAGAAATACGTATTTCGATGCTAAGTTTGATTCTCTATGTCTTCTAGTTTGGAGCTGGGGTGGTGGGGTAGATTCCTTAACTATGCATAAGAATGAACGGGCAACTTTTTTTATGGTTGCCCAATTAAGATCAAATTTGGTACGGTAGTTCAGTAGGCAAAAATACATATTTTGATGCTAAGTTTGGTTCTCTATGTCCCTTGGTTTGGAGCTGGGGTGGTGGGGTAGATTCCTTAACTTTATATAAGAATGCATTGGCAAAGAGAGATAACTGCTGAAGATGTTCCCATTCAGTAAACTGAATACTACTAGGAGTCCCATGGGATTAATTAGCTTTCCTCCTGAAGAAAATCCAGAGCATTATCTTTATCTGTCACATTGAGATTAATTACCACCTCTGTCTGCAAATGAAGTTTGTTTTGAAGTTAAATCAATTTGGAATGCTATGAACACTCTGAAATGTGGATTTAAATATAAATTTTTATTATTTATTTTTGTTTGATAGTTATGATTTCATTGAATCCTAAAAAAAGAAATAGATTAAAGAAGATTTTTTGATTTACCAGGGTACTTTTTTTTCACTTTTTTCCTTTTTTTTTTAAAATGTATTAATTCAAGAATGTTTTTAATTTTTAATGTAGTTGTATAAAAACCCCATTCTATCATTAATATTGAAAAAGTTCTTATTGTAACTTTAAAAGAAAATGATGAGAGAGGTACAATTAATCCCTTGGGATTAATTATCTAGCCTGCTGCAGAAAATTTAGTTTGTTCCCTTTATCTGTCACTTCAAGATTTAATGAAAACCTTTGTCTGCAACTGCTGTTTGTTTGAAGTTAAGGCCAAGCCTTCATGATATTTGCATTCATTGAAGGCTGGCATTTTATATAACACAAGATTCATAATTGTTTAAATATAAATTCAATGTTAAGTTGTTCTTTACTGCCTAATGTAAATACAAGAATATTATTTTCAGGTTTTTGAAGATTCAGGAATTATGTTGAAATTTTAAGAATACAGTTGCTGTTGCTTTTTCTTTGTACATTTATTAATCATTCTGTAAGCTGCACCCTTTTAATTCTACCCCATGGCGGGGCCCTTGCTGACTGGTCAGTTTTCTAGTATTTCTTTATTTTTCTTGTAGAGCAAATCATAACCTTTTTTTTTTCTAAGTTTATAGTTATAAAGAGTAGCTTATGTGTCATTATGTGTATACCTAGTTAAAATGTTCTATCATTAAGGTTAATCACTCCTGAAATTTGTTAAATCAGGGATTTTTTGAGAAGTATATTTTGGATAAGTACTTCATAAAGTGTAACTCAAAATCGCAATTTTGAAATATTTGTCAAAATATGTGATTTTCAGGCAAAGAATGGTGTTAATTTGATCTTGACTTCTTTAATATAATTTCATTTTTTGGAAAAGTTTGTTGAGGGAAGGTGTAAAACTTAGTCTAAAAATTTAACTTAAGACCTATATTAAATATTTTTAGCATTATCAAAACGGAAAATATTCTCCGAGTAAAAGTATGTGAGGCTAAATTTCCATTACATTAAATTTTATAAATGTGCAGATTTGCAGAATTTTCTGCTAAATATCCTTCCATCAAAAGAAATAGTCCTTCATAAATCTTGCTTCTTCGTAGATTTTTGAGCAGTTTTTTCATTGAATGTTAAAAAATTTACATTGTTGAATTTAAATATGTTATAAAAATTGAATTTTAATAAGTAGTTTTGAAGTAAAAGCTTCTGCGTGAACTTTTCTAAAAAGCTGACGAGTGACTTACCTTAAAATGATTTTGTCCTACGGACCCGGTTTAACGATAGAATTCGTTCTGTGTATTCATAATGTAGCAAAAGAAACGGGTGATAACTTAGAGCTGAAATGAATATATAAATATTCGAATATTCGTGGCTGTTATTCGATTCGTATTCGAACATTCGTTAATTAAGTAAAGGTGTAATTATGCCTTCTCATATACTTGCAAATCCTATTGTTGTTTACGATACATGTAAGTGTGAAAAATAAACGTATGTTCAAAGTCGTTTGACACACAGTACAATGCATATTAAGACAACAAAAAATTAAAATACAGAAAAAACATCTTTATCAACAGTGATAAGCCTCTTTACTTCTTAATATTAGTTCAGTATTATTGCATTCATGTTACGCAAAACGCTCAGTATTCAAACCAACAAGTGCTCGCCATGTTTTACTGTTATATTAACGAAACAGAAAATGTCCCCTTTCCGAAAACGTCCTGTGAATTTATTTAAACTGTATAATTTATTTAAAATGTAACATTGATTCTGGCAAAGGTGTAATGTAATGTATACTTTTCACAAATGATTTCTGTACTGATTTATAAATCTGAACAATTGGTACTACTTATTAATCCGGAGTATTTCTCTCCGCACAAAATAAATCTTTCTATTTTTGATAGTGAAAATCATGGTGGTCATCATAGGTTAAGAACGGAGATAGATGAGGCTGATGAATGTTTGTCTTGAAAATGATTAAATAAAGATCTTTGACGTTGTGCCTCTATCAGGCTAGTAGTACTATATGTGGACAAATATACAACCTGCTATATACAAGAAATGTATTTTCTTTCGTTTGGAGGGAAGTACCTCTTTTACCACCGTGATCAAAAACTCAGTAAATACAATTTTTTTTTATATGAAACACAGGTATTAAACATGTGACCGAATATTCGAACACAAATTTTCCATTTGAATATTTGTGAAAAATTTTGTTTTCGAATGTTTGAACATTCGTTTCAGCTCTATGATAACTCGTACTCAGTTATTTACTACGAACAATCTAGAGAGTTCCAAATGTAAACATGGCAGTTAAATTTGAAGCGAGAGAAAAATGTCGAGAAAATTAATTGGGTTTTCGACTTTATATGGATTATTTAAGCTATAAAAGACATGCAATCTCAAAAAAGGTTTGTTTTGATTAATTTGGTTGTTTTTTT
>NW_026941004.1:0-13152 GCF_032062105.1 Saccostrea cuccullata
TACTGTAACATATATATAAGCTTAAATATTGGTGTATGGTGATTGGACTGGGAGTAGTTATTAGAATTATAGGTTTTCTAAACATTGAAAAGATTGTTAATCAGAATGTTCTTTCCGTTTATAAATTACGAAATACATAATATACTTACTTCCATAAAGTGAATCTGTAAAAATATATATTATGTTTTTCATATTCAATATATAAAGTTGTTTATCATTTACTATCGGAAAACGACAGGTCCCTTTTTTTAGAACATCGAATTTTACTTCTCGGATAAAAACGTACTCTGCATAGTTCGTGTTTTATATTCTAAAATTGAAACTAAATACATTTTTAAATATAGGTAATGCGTGTGTCTAACGTCAATTTATATTTTATGCAGCCAACATTAACTTGAGGAAATGATCAAGTTTTAAATGGTATTGTTTTTGATTGATTTTTATCCGACTACAAGTTTTCAAAATATTTGCGACTATCGTCTCCATGAATTAGACGCATGCCTTTTCACACATCGAATGGTTTGATGATCAAGACTCATTTTCATTGTTTACTTAACATATTTCTCTGGCGACAATTGATGGTTACATCAATGTTTTCTTGTCACGATTTCATATAGATATCTTGAATTGTTGCTGGGAATCTAGAACATGAAATATGGACGTAAAGAAAGTGTTCAAGCTGAAAAGTACAATAAAACAATACAAACCTGGAGCAGAGCAAACCTAGGCCTCAAATATATCAGAGTTGACATAAAAAAACCCCTCTTTTTCTTTTTGCTTTCAGTTACTTGGTATAAATATTAAAGATTTTTTTTTTATTATTTACATTTATTTATCAAATAATTAAAGAGGAAAAATGTTCATCTAGTCGTAGAATTTTTTATGAAAAGGGCCACTGTTTATCCCCTAAACTGTCTTAATATGCATGGCGTTTAGGTTTGGACGCTGTTATAAAGAAATGTAATGTAGTGGATTCCTTATTTAGGTTTCTTCCTCTCATAAAGTTTGCTGGGTTTTTTTTTTTTTTTTTTTTTTCAAAATTTTTTTCTAGACTTCTCCAGAAATTGAACTGTCTTCTCGGTAAGAATTTAGTTCGTACCACTAATGGCATAGAAAATGTTTTTTGCAATTCTTTGCTTTACTCAGACCTTGGCTGTTTTTGTCAAGTATATCTTATTGTGAATTTGTTTTGAGGGATTAAAGCAATGGATTCAAGTTTTTTATTATCTTTTTAATTTCAGACAAACGCTCTTAACAGCAATTTTTTATTATTAATAACTGTAGCGATTTCCCGTGAGTTTGATTTGTATGAACTAAAAAAAGCCTTATATTCCCATAATACTTTTTCATTGTTTCATCTTTTTTGACAAAGTGTGTGTCTTGAAGGAAATGCACATGTAATTTTTTTCCTTTAAAATTTTAAAAACATCCCTCCTTTTATTCATGACCCCTAAACCTTGCCAATTTAATATAAGTATTTTTAAAGAAATGTTCACATGGATAGTCATCCATTTCACAATGAATGCATTAAAAAGTTAACTGATCCCCAAGAACAAGAAAAAAGGAGTTGATAAAAAAAGTACAAATCAATATACATGTACAATGCAGAAAAGTAGTTTTTAAGCTCAAACACACCTGCTTACGTATTTCTTATCTAATCAAGACACCTCCTGAGGATATTTAACTTTAAGTCAATACTTAAGCACTAAGTATGTTTATGTTACACTTAAGTTTTTTTTTTACTAACTTTAAGCAGTACTTATGAATGTTAAGTAAAAAATGAATAGCGTAAGTGATTTTTTTATCTTAAGAATATATTAAGAAGTTTAATGAATCCTGCCCCAGGTGCCGAGGAGGAGTAAGTATCCCCTGTCGACTCGACTGGTTAAATCCGCCGAGAACCTTTTAGAAGACCACAGGATGAAAATAGCCACACCTGCAAAAAAAAACTTAAGAATGTTTTTTGTGAATCTGCGAAGAATTAACATTTTCTAGAAAAATATGGATAAGATACCTTTGTTAAATTAATAGAATCTCTGTTTATCTTACTCAGCCATTTTAATATCGCTGCTTTATGCCACTGTATTCAAGAAAATGGGTTTAACCCCTTATTTCACAGTCATGTAAATCATTCAAACTCACAAATGACCGATCGTCATAAAGTATGTCCCTTATGCATGAAATTTTGCAAGAAAACAGTTTCTAAAGAAAAATGGCTTTTTATTTACAATTAATTTTTTGTTAAAAAATAGTGGATCTAGAGAAAGAAATGTGTCATTTTGTAACACTTTGACACTTTGATTACTATGAAACTTTACTCTGGAACTTTGTTTTTAATTGAAGCCTTAATATATCTTAAATTACATACTAATGATGTACGTTTATGATAAAATTATAAATGTACAAGCAATACGTTATTTTCATTTCAGAAAAATATTTGTATGAAGTTGAGAAAATTGAATATATCTATATGAAATTCATAGTAAAAATACTTTGATTTACTATAGTGAAAACTTTTATTTACTATAATAAGCTATAGTTAATCATAGTAAACTATAGTTAGCTATACATGTAGTACTTTTTCTTAGGGTTGTCTTAGAAGCATAACCATGCATAAAACACATTCCACCAAAACATTTTTTTTAATCATTTATTTTTTTGTCAGCAAATCCTTGCCGACAGTAAAAAATCTTAATGTGAAAATCTAAAAATAATCTAACCTGTTGTCCTGTTGTTGCAATTATGTCATCCATACTAGTTTTAAGGACATGACGAACTCGCTTCTTCCTTATAGTTCATTACATAAATTTTCCTTTTCAGTCTTAAATTGTAACTAACCATTATATATGTATTTATTATATATATAATGTATAGAAATTGTTTTCTAATTCTTTCATTTTTAGTTCAGAAGAACTTTGAAGAGAGGCAAAGAATATGAATTGAGGATGGCAATAACAGGTTTTTCAAACCGTTAAACGACCAAGAGGAGTGACGTTTCTTTTGTTCCAGTGTTGCATTGATTTTTTGAATTACTAATTTTAGTTGCATTATAAAGCATAAAATTTAATATATTTTGAAGATTTGTATAAAATATATAACATATACATGTATCAGTCATATTTTAAGAAGTATTTCTTCCTTGTATAAAACTAGTTTGCTACGAACAATTTAACCAACATATTTTTTTTTCATTTAATTAGCTATTATTATTACCATTAAGGAAATTATAGACCTAAATAGGAAGCGTTATAAAATAATTCTGTCATGTGAGACCTCTTAAAAAAGTCTTTCATATTCACTGATCATCCATATGTCAGATCACTTCTAACGTTATAGATATATTCAACTTTTGTCAGAGAAATGGGAAACAATAATTTCGTAAGTTTTATTTAACCTATATCTAAACAACACAATATCTTATGTAATTCACGTTTTTTCTTTACTATTGGTATTCGTTTCCTTTCACTCTTATTCAATGGGAAACTCAAAGCCAGAGTTTAACCTTTGCATGGTCAATAAAAGGGTCTGTCTTAAAATGCACTTCTCCCCAAAAAGTCTTTCTTAAATAAAGTCATTTGCTGAATGACATGACATGAGGATGTAACGCAGGTAAAATCACTGTAGAAATGTGTAGATAATAAAAATTTCAGGGAAAAAAATTCTTTGATGGTTCTTTTCTTATTCAAATTTTAAATATATTACTTCATTGATTCATTTATTACTCGTAGATACTGTATTAAAACACAAAAATTTATTCATCTTGATATACGTTTGCTTTTCAGATTTTTATTACCATTTTCCGTGGTTTCATGGCTGTTTGGGGAATAGAAAGTTGGAATCATTGCACAAGTAATCCTAACTGTCGCTGTGTCCCAAAGAGTAACCAGAGGTATCTAGCAGACTGTTCAAATCTCACAATCACTAAGGTACCCGAAACTCGACCAGATGTCGACACTCTAAATTTAGGACATAATAGAATAAGTCACATCTTGTACCCGTTCAGTACAAGCCTCATACATTTAGATATGTCTTATAACCAACTTCAAAATTTTACAAACGATGTGTTCGCAAACTTAACACGCTTGAGAACTTTAAATCTAGAGGGAAATCAACTCCAAATGGACAAAAGCATATTCAGACCGCAAATCTTCCGAGACTTGAAAGATTTACGTGCACTAAACATCAAGAAGACTACAATCAAGGTTCGGAACAACACATTTCCAGATAAAATGTGGAAACATCTCTTCTCATTAAAGACTCTCCGAATTGACGTCTATTCTTCGACACAATTTGGTCGACAGTTTCGCTCATTGACCTCACTGAATGTCCTAGATGTATCAAGCTTTTCAGGGTCTTGCTCGATAAAACAAATTGGAGAAAGGTTCTTTGAAAACCTGCCTCACTTGGAGGTTCTGGATCTGTCCTCTTGTCAGATAAAAAGCATTGCAGCAGGTGCCCTAAAGAATCAACGAAATATAACGGTCCTTGATATTTCATACAATGAAAAACTTACATTTGCAAGTTTTGCAAATATAACAAGCGATTTACAGTCTTCCAAAATAAAGGTTTTGAAAGCTAACAAAATCCACTGCACATATGGTTTAGGTACTGTGATACAAATTCGTGACGTCATGCACTTTCGGAACACTTCTCTCGAAGAAATTTACCTAGAGAACAACAGACTAGCTCTTTTCGAAAGATATGCTCTCCTCTATTTTCCCCACACTCTCAGAATAGTGTCGCTTGTCCAAAATAAAATGGCACCTGGTACTTACTTAATGGATCTTATATTCTTAACAGGGATGAAAACACTTGACTTGTCCCTCCAGTTGGCGTCCAAGCCCATTAGCAAACTAGTAGAAGCTTTCATTTGTCAGAATCCTATACGACCTTCCGATAACACAGTGGAGAGACATTTCAACAAATTCAACACAGAAAATTTTCAAATTGGATATAATACCACCATAACTCTGCCGAAAAATTTAAGAACTCTCATACTGAGAACATGTGGCATACATTTGGAACTGTTTAGGATTCTTGTAAACCCATCCAATCAGTTGTCCCATATAGACCTTTCCCAGAATGTTATCTCTCGCTTCACGGGACCCATTATAGGATTTAATAAACTGAAATATTTGGACTTGTCAAATTGTTTTTGTTCCTCACTTTCAACCGCTTTATTTGATTTTACGTCAGCATTGCAAGTCTTAAAGCTTAACAACAACCTCTTAGGTTTCAGTCTGAAAGACGATTTGGACGGGGGAACATTTAAGAATCTGGTCAATCTTCAAGAGCTAGACTTATCGGACAACAGAATACAAGTGCTTCCTGAAATGTTATTCAAAAATCTAGGAAAGCTTCAAAAGCTAAATATAAGCTCTAATTTCTTGACAGAATGGAATGTGAAGATTGATAACATGTGGAACCTGCTCATGATTGATATCTCAGACAATACGATAAGGCAACTCAGTCAGGACGCCACAGTCTCGCTTTCAGAAATATTAAAAAAGAATAGACATTTTAAAATTTCACTGGCAGACAATCCTTTTACTTGTTCATGCCATTCTCGACATTTTTTACAGTGGTCTTCCAAATATCGCAAGCATATCTCGGACTTTCATCAGATGAAATGTAAGTTAGACAATGGAACAAGCTTTGGTTTCCAAGACATAGAAACAGTTTTACGATTGCTTGAAACTCGGTGTAAAAATTATCAAATGTTAACATTCGTCATTACTTCTGTCATAGTGTGCTTCGTGACAATCATCGTTACTGGGTTATTTTACCGCTACCGATGGAAACTGCGGTACTTGTTTTATATGACCAAAAACAAATACCGACTAGCCAACCCTATATATCAAGATACGTTTACGTTTGATGCCTTTATATCATACGCCGATGAAGACAGTGATTTCGCAGTGCACGAGTCGATTTCCCAGCTAGAGGAATCAAGAGGACTGCGCCTGTGCCTCAGCAAGAGGGACTTCCGGCCCGGTACAGAGATCGCAGGAAACATTACAGAAGCTATCACCAAGAGTCGTAAAACAATCATAATTCTGTCTAATCACTTCCTGAACTCTTACTGGTGTATGTATGAATTCAATATGGCAAGGATGGAGAGTATTTATACCCGGAATGGAAAGGACGTACTGTTCATGGTTATGTATCGACATGTGACTGCTAAGATGTTGCCTTTATCAATGCTGGCCTTGGTAGAAAGTCGGTCCTATATTGAGTACCCCGACGATCCTCAGGGGGACGTCGTATTCTGGGACAAAGTAGCTGAAACATGCAAAAAGCCTTCAGATTAAAGTCAACGACACCTGCAAAAAGCTTTCAGATTAATTAAGCCGACACCTACGAAAAGCTTTAACATTAAATTAGCGACCACCTGCAAAACCCTTCAAGATTTACCAACTCCTGCGATTGGTCCTTAAGGCAAAAAACACTGTCAAAAGCCCTTCTAAGATAAGAAAAAATATATGAAATTTAAAAAAGTGAAGAAAAAACTGTGGTCTCCAAGAAACTAACAAGCAATACAGATCTGAGATTAAATCTTTAACTATGAAGATTGCTCCAACTCAAAAGTTCATAGAAACAATACATATTTGGAGCTAAACAAAACACGCAAAGACTCCCTAAAAACAGGGGGGGATCAGCGCTGGAAATAATAAAGGTATTTAAGATTTGTGCTAAACTGCACACCTTTAAAATTGTAAGTTGAAATCGGAGTTGCAGCAATTCTATGCAGATGACGTTATGAAACTATCGAAAAACGAAAAAGAAAGTTGAGTCCACGTTGATTTATCTCTCACTAGGATGAAGGAACAGGGTGCAAAATGGCTTGTGAAACTTTATGATCACATGAAATCAAACCCAGGCGTAATATAAAAAAAATAAGACATCGAGAGTGGTAATCTTGACGGTTAATCTTTGGACTAGGTATTTTGTTCTATGTCTATTAGATCAAAACTGAAATGTACAGCTGTGTCATCAACACTGCACATTTGTATCTACCTCCACTGAAATATTGCCGACTCGGCGTTAAACAATATACAATCAATCAATCTTACCAGTAGATAAAATCTCAAATTCAAAAGGAGTTCAAGATATTATATGATGATGTTTTAATTAAAAAAATCAAAATTACTTCTGTTCACTTTTTTTTTATATTGAAGAAAAAAACTTACGTATTTCTTATCTACTCAAGACACCTCCAGAGGACACTTAATTTTAAGTCAATACTTAAGCACTAAGTATTTTTATATTACATTTTAAGTTTTTTTACTAACTTTAAGCAGTACAAATGAAAGTTAAGCAAAAAAGGAATGGCTGTGAGGGAGTGGGTTATACACCCTGATGAACTTTAAAAAAATCAAAGAAGAACCTTAAAATTTAAACAATATTTAATGTCAAAAATAAAGAACAAAACAAACAGAAATTTTAACAAAGAAAATTAACCAAAAAAATGTACAAAATAAAATAAATTGAAAATGTTTTTGTTAGTTGGTCCAGGCCCACGTCAGTCAGTGCGCATGTCCCTTTGGTATGAATTGGTCCCGTTTGCCCTGGTCCTTCCGTAAGTGCGGAAATCCTTTAGGAATAGTTTTTCCAATTTCCTTTATTACGGCTTCACGGAACAATGTTTATTGAAAAGGGGCTGCGTGGCACACTGGGTTCCTCTCAGGTTCCAGAGTCAATGGTCCGACGCCAGGCTCAACACCTTACAATGTCTTTCAAATGAAACTAAATATTCATAATTCCAAATTCTTAATATCAATAATTATCAAACTTTCACAATGTTTTGTTCATATATTGACTTTAAATCAGATGATAAAATCTTCCACGTGGGTCACCGCCAGGTGATATAACTCACAAAACTGGATTTAGAGATGTGTCGTACGGGCCGCCATAGTTTACTCACACGCTACGGTCTCTGTCACACACCGTTTCATGGAAATGGCTACTCTCTAATAAAGGGATTTCAGTTATCGACAGTTCACATATTCTGTAACCTTCTGTAGAGAGACTTTAAGGCATGAAAACAATGCATAAGACCCATGTGGTTTTCTATGTACTGGCCCTCTGGTAGCACTAGACGAACACATCTATCGGCTGATATTTTTTCCCGGGAACTACCCGGAGCACGTTTAACCTTACTATATATTTAAAGTAAAACGAGTGGGTTCCCCACAGGGCTGCTATGTCACTATGGGAACTAAAAGAATTAAGGGGCTCCCCACAGGATTATTACACGAATTACCGGAAGGGTGAACCAAGGGGATTTATTGACTATGTATTGAAAATTTACAGATTGTTATGTACAATAGCTTATCAATAAGTGATTTTTTAAACTTAAGAATATATTAAGAAATTTAATGAATCCTGCCCCAGGTGCCGAGGAGAAGTAAGCATCCCCTGTCGACTCGACTGGTCACATCCGTTGAGTACCTTTTAAAAGACTTCAGGATGAAATTAGACAAGCTTGCAAAATAACTTGTCTTTAAGAAATTTTTTTTGAATCAGCAAAGAATTAAAATTTTCTGGAAAATATGGATAACTTTGTTAGACTAATATAATCTTTGTTTATTTTATTCAGCCATTCTAATATCGCTGCTTTATGCCACTGCATTCAAGAAAATGGGTTTTACCCCGTATTTCACAATCATGTAAATCTTTCAAACTCATAAATGATCCATCGTCATAAAGTGTGTCACTAATGCATGAAATATTGCATGAAAACCATTTTCTTAAGAAAAATGGCTTTTTATTTATAATTAATTTTTTAGTTCAAAATTAGTAGTTCTAGAGAAAGAAATGTGTCATTTTGTAAGGATTTGTCATAGAAGCATAACCATGCATGCAACACATTCCACCAAAACATTTTTTTTTAAATCTTTCATTTTATTGGCAACAAATCCTTGCCGACAGTATAAAACTTTAATGTAAAAATCTAAAAATAATCTAACCCGCTGTCCTTATAGTTGCAGTTATTTCATCCATTCTAGCTTTAAGGACATGACGAACTCGCTTCTTTCTTATAATTCATTATATAAATTTTCCTTTACAGTCTTAAATTGTAGCAAACCATTATATATGTATGTATTAAATATACCATAATGTATAGGAATTTTTTCTAATTCTTTCAATTTTAGTTCAGAAGAACTTTGAAGAGAAGCAAAGAATATGAATTGAGGTTGGCAATAACAGAGTTTTTCAAACCGTTAAACAACCTAGAGGAGTGAGGTTTCATTTGTTCCAGTGTTGCAGTGAAATTTTGTATTACTAATTTCAGCTGCATTATTAAGCATACATTATAATATACAGTATAAATTTTGAAGATTTGTATTAAATATATAACATATACATGTATCAGTCTTATATTTTAAGAAATAATTCTTCCTCGTATAAAACTAGTTTGTTTGCTGTGAACAATTTTACTAAGATGTTTTTTTTTATGTTTAATTAGCTATTATAATTACCAATAGGGAAATTATAGACATAAATAGGAAGAGTTATAAAATAATCCTGTCATGTGAGACCTCCTTAAAAAAGTTTTAAAAAGTCTTTCATATTCATTGATCCTCCATATGTCAGCTTCTAAAAGTTATTAGATATATTCAACTTTTGTCAGAGAAATGGTTGCCCTGTTCCTATTTTGCATTCTTAAATTGACGTTTGAGCTTGAATACCGTTCGCCCTATATTTCATCGTATTTCTTCGATATCTATGTAATTCATTCTTAATAATTAAATTTACGACCATTAAATGAGAAAGATATGGAGATAACGAACAGTATTCAATCTCAAAGTCCATAAAACAAAACAAAATATGAACAGAGCAAAGACGGACCACCGAAACATCAGATGTGGGATCAGGTGCCATGGAGGAGTAAGCATCCCCTGCTGACCGGTAACACCCGCCATGTGTTCTCTGTCATGATCAGGAAATAACTGAAAAATCCGTCGTCAATTCAGTGTATAGATAATGGACTAACAGTATGAAAAACGTAAGTCAGCATTTGACTCAATGATAAATTGTATATTCTGACAAGGTCATTGTATCGACCATAGAACTTTCGAAATGATGACTTTAAACGAGACTGATGATATTCTTGTTTCATCAACTTGTTAGTCAATGATTGACATACTAATTGTTAATCCATTATTTATAAACATTTTTCCGGTATTTCCCGATCATTACAAGAAGCACACGGCGGTTGTGACGGTCAGCAGGGGATGCTCACTCCTCCGTGGCATGTGTTCCCACCTCTGATATTTCGGAAGTCCGTGTTTGCTCTGTTCCTATTTTGTACTGTTTTATGGACTTTTGTTATTGAAAACTGTTCGTTATTCTCCATATCATCCTTCATCCATTTTACCTAAAATTAAGTTCCGATGTATTGGTGATGTATAGACTTGTAATTAGATGTAGTATAATGTATTGTAATTAACCATCTACCTTTGGAAAGGGTTTATATAAGCAATATCTGCTGCCCCATCCATTTATGTATTATTACATTATAAAATGTGTTCAAATCAAATAAAAAAGGATTCCGATCTAAATACGATGGATTCTTTTTCGAAGTAAATGAATAACTTCCATAAAAAGTTATAAAGAGTTTCAGTATAGTCTTTTTAAAGCAGTGCTCTCTGGTTTAAACGCACTGCCTATGCGCGAATCACGTGATTTAAGCTGCTTTGAGACATTGACAGTTATCGGTAATGCAATATAAAAAGTTAGTATGAAAAATGTAAGTTAGCATTTGACTCAATGATAAATTGCTTTTGCTGACAAGGTCATTGTATCGACCATAGAACTTACAAAATGATGACTTTAAACGAGACTGTTGATATTCTTGTTTCATCAACTTGCTTGTCAATAATTTACCTCGTTATAGAAATTGTTCTTATGTAGAGCAAGCTCTTGCGTATCGAATCAACTGAGATATATATACTCCGTACGCAGGTGATGAAAGTATATATATTGCTGCATAAGTAAGGGAAGTTGACGATAGAAAAGTTAAAGTCATCACGTTTATCATATAGCTTGGTTGTTAGATTACCACTAACGTCTTTTTCAAGTAAAATATCCAAGTATGAAACATATGTGTAAGACTCTGTGGTATCTTTTATCTCAAGCACACCATGATATATCGTATCGACGTAGGAATGGAAATTACCATTGTTAATTGAAAATACGTGGTCGATATATCTAAATGTCGATTTGAAGGCCACAGCAAATGTTTCTTTCTTTTCACGTATAAGATATTGCACAAATTCTGCTTCATATGAATATAAAAATATAAACATCTCTGAACCCCAAGATCACTCAGCAGTGCAAACTGAACACACATAAGTCCACACAGCATGGGCTATATAAAAAACACACACCCAAGATCACTTTACATGGATAAACTACTCTCGGCGTCCAGACCTCATCTGAGAAATACTAGCCAACGCCCAGTATAAATAACTGACCAAACTAACCAAATGGGTTCGACGAGAATCCTTAGATAAATAAAGAAATTCCTAATGTCAAAATAAAGGTAATTACCTCCAATACTAAAAACCAAAAAAATATTAACATTGACACAATGGTACTTTTGATACGTACCAATTGGGAGACCTTTGATTTTGTACATAATTTAACTATGGACTTTTCCTTTTATTAGATCAATACATGTGGCGGGACGGGTGTGGACGATAAAAAAGGGATGTTATTTTCCATTCCCCCCCAGGCACCCAATATCACCTCCGGAACTCCACTGGGTTCCGTGTTCATGCCATGTTCAAAGTTTTGTTTGTTTGAAGTTGGTATGCGATCGATCACCTTTTATTTGTCATCTTTATCCTTCTTTATAGACGAGAAAAAAATAGCTTTAAATATTAAACGTGCTAAAATATCGTGACTGTAAGGTTATTATATAAGTTGAAATTTTATTTCGTGCTCAATCCGTATTTTCGTAATTTTAATGTGGCAATATTTTGATTTAAATTTAATAGTTTAATTTATTTCTATATATTTGAATAGGTTATAAGTAAATAGAAAATGGCTAAGTTCGGTACAAAATCAAGAAGACGAAGCAGTGCTACATCTTGTTTTTGCCCAACATGGAATAATTGTGATTGTGGAATGGATTGCCTTGGAAAACGAATCAATGCATCATTACAATCTACACAGACAACTTAGTCACACATGAATCTCATATGAGTATCATATGATTCTCATATGATTGGTTTCATATGAGAATAATAGAAAAAGGGCATCATATGTGAATCATACGAAGCAAATCATATGATTTACATATGATCCACATATGTGAATCATATGAAATAACTACATATGATTTTCATATGAATGATTTAAGTGTGTTTCAAGCCATTTACATATGAGAATCATATGAAAAGGGCATCATGTGAAAATCATATGAAACACTTATGTGTGTTCTCTTTCAATATTTTTCACATTCTTGTACACATTTAAAAATCAGATATTTCTGCTTTAGATGAAAATTCATTACATTACAAACATATCTGGACACATTGACTGGGAACCAAAGCGTCTGAATAAATGAGGCTCCACTGTACATGTACAAATGAATAACATGATTAAGTCATGTACTTGTATAAAAATACCATATGACATGAAAGTGTCCACAGCAAAATTGAAACATCAGCAATAACATTTGTCATGTATTCTCTATTATAAATTTATGAAAAATCAAGTTATTTGATATTCCAGCATACATATTGTTATGGGTCAGAATAACCCTAAATGCCAGCAAAGATCAATAACACAATTTAAACTTAACAATAATTTATTTACAATAATATATAATAAGTATATGAATCATAAAGTACAAACTTAGCAAGAATCTAAAAATACATACATCAGAGTGTCCGTTGCTGCACACAATGTCCCAGTGAAAATATATCCCATTTATATCTCAATAGTTCTTATACGACAAAGTATATTTATGCATCGAATTGACAGGGTATTTATACAGTATTATAAATCTAGAATATTCTAGAAATTGTAAATACATGATATTCCTGGAAAGTTCTAGACATAAACAAAGTTCAAGAATGTTCTAGAAAAAATGACCAAACATATTGACCACTCTGGAATGCTCAAGAAACTTAATGTTAC
>NW_026941005.1:0-12862 GCF_032062105.1 Saccostrea cuccullata
GTCACTACTACTGTATATGAGATATGGACTAGCAATACGAAACTAAGCTCAAAACTCGCTCTACCGGTATTTCACCAGAAAAGCGGGGTGGGTTCACAGGATGAATTGTAGCTTGAAAACGAGGTGGTTGAGCCATTATCTCTTGCTGTTCATTGGTATGTACAAATGTTATTCTGCAATTTGTGTGGTAGCTTAGGTCAGGCGCACGGGCCTGGAAGCAGATGCGGCTGCGGCGAAATAGTGAAAATAGGCTTGATTCGCATGAAATTTTGAGATTGTCCCTGCGCCATCTTTAGGGCTTATTGTGTAAGTTGTACATGTATTCAGTGTTTAAAGATGGGCTAATAATCAGTTTGAAACTGTTGTAAAGAATGAACTTTCGTACGACTTACTTAAGGACTTTCCCGATTCTAAAAATAGACAAGTATTAGCTTTCCTAAAAAGCTTGTCTGACGTGGTTTGCTTAAATTCATAAAGCGGACAGAAATAATAAATTATGTTAAGGAATTTCCACCCTCACGATTCTATAGGTTCAAAGTACAAAAACTGCATTTATTTTCATTCAATATACTTTAAACTTTCCATTTATTGCAAAAAATGTATAGGTCACCATATTATTTAAGATGTGAAGCATAAATAAACAGAAGTGTATGTCAACATAAAAAATTGTACATTTTTTGTAAACAGTATTGAGAAAAATATGTGAAAAGTCGTTACAATGCATAATTCTGATGCTGAGTGTTCCTAAATACTTCCTACTTAAAAGATACTTTTGAATTGTGAATATCTGGTAAACTATTTTACAAAAAAGCAAAGGCCTGAATGAAGAGACCTTAGAAGGAGTTATTGCCCTTGTAAATATTTTTTATAGATTGAATAATTGATTAAATATAGAAAATATGCATTTTTAAAAATTCTTTAACTTAACAATATTTATCATTACACCTATTGTAAAGCATTCTTCCAAGAGATATTTTTCTATCAGGTATGAATTTAAACTAATTACAGTTTTTGCTAAAACCTATGACATCATAGGAGGGTGGAATTACCTTAAATAATTTCTTTCGTTCGATACTCTATATCTTCAAGAGACCATGCATATTCAATATTGTATACAATAATGTACAAATAACTTTAAATTTAAGCTCCTGGTCCCAGGATCATAAAACAAACTAAGACTTAAGTGAAATTTTTAATCACCGATAAAATATTTATTATTATGGAATTTATTTCTTCATTTGCATATAACATCTCTGTAAAACAATGTTAAAAATATCCCTAACCCAATTAACCCTTTTGGTATGCTTGATTTTTAAAACATTTTATTATAAAACTAGAGGAACTTTAAGCGATGAGCTCACTTAATAATACCCTCGCCTCCCATATGAATATAATGGAAGTATTCATGCTTTGCTCTGGAAAATACGAAATAAATGTCAGATCAAAAAGTAAAATAGGAGATGCACAATGGCGATATGTAATAAAAATTTTGCGGATAAGAGATGGGTACCCCAAAGCGTAACAGAGGGACATACCGATTACTGTTTACCCTCCCACTTTTCAAGCGGGGGGGGGGGGGGGCTGTAAATAAAGATTTCAATCGACGTAGGCTTAAGATATTTCAAGATCCCGGGTCAGCATTTTTCACGTAATGTTTTATATGTTAAATGACATAACTGATTTTTTTTATTCAACAAACAGAATAAAATGTAGGTTTTAAATGATGAAATCAGTGGGAAGATCTTTGATCACTTAATGGGAGCGTATATAACCCTAACCTTGGCGATAACAATCTTGACAGAGCGTAACCCATGCTGACCATTCCCCTGCTGTTATTGAAAGCTTTAATTGCTTCTCAAACCATTTCATGTACAGCGATTCTCTACTTAACACTGTTACGTAATTGATTGATGAAATTCTGAACTGAGGCATCTGGGAAAAGAAACAAGAAGATGCAAACTGTAATTTACAACATAATATGGTCCTAAATATAATTGTTGGATAGGAGTGAAGTATAACACCTCAGCAACATGCAAATCTATTTACACAATAAAGAAATGCAAGCGAAGTTGAATAAGACATTTTTTCTGTTTTCACTGCAGTTTTCTCAGGCACCGTATTATCAGTTTTGAAAATACATGTACTTTAAGTTAATTAAGGAAAATATCTGATCAAGCGCCTGATGTTTAGATACTAGTTATTCAATGTCAAGGTATAATTTAACGTAAATTAAGCAATCAATTACTTGACCATAACATGAAAATTACTTAATTAATCTTTGATACACAACACAAAACAGTGAGATTTATATAATAAGGCATTTCTATAGAGAACTGAAACGGACACGTTCAAATATGCAAGCATGGATTATACTAAATACAAGCCCATTCATTAATCTAAATGAAAGCTCATTTCCTCCTGGGACGAACGGTATGTGTCTTTGGAGATTATGCATTTATCGAAATTTCCACCATCGAAATATCTAAACAATTTCATGGAACGACTGCATAAATAAGCCCTGGTTAAATCTAGTACTGTCTGACGCCGTGACGTCAGACAATAAACAGAGACTTTCTTCCCGCCAGCCCGTGCAGAACTTTTGCTTACTGTATCTTTGTATTTTTGTACTTGTATTGTTTACCTGTGCTTACAGAATATATTCTAAAGTAAGTAAAGGTGTATTTTTTCTATATTGGCGTCGCCGGTAACAGAACTAAACGCTCGTTGACTGATAACTTGTGAGTTAGTTCAAATTTCGTGCGTAGTCACTGTAGAATTTTGAGCAGGTTTCACGATTTAATATTGTGAAAATTGCTTGTTACTTCAGAGGTTCTACAACAGCTGAAAACGAAATAAGCAGTATATTTTGAATTATTTTGCATTGTTTATATTTTTCACACGATAAACTTGCACTCGTGAAAAATTATAGTCGACAATTTGTCATTGTTATTTATGGCAATAACAAATTGTTGATTAATTGAGAAAGTGCATGTGCTAGGACTTTCAGGAATCCCCGGAAAGTATTATTTTTGAATTGTGTGGAAATTAGTGCATTCAAAATGGCAACTGGCAATGAAAATGGTGAGAAAACAACAAAGGTTAAAATCAATTATGCAAATGTAGAAGAATTGAAAACATTACCATCAGTGGATGAAGCAACAGCTCAAAACATTGTGTATTTCAGAGCTGTTAATGGTAACATCACACCTGAAAATTTGGTCACCATTAAATTTGTAAAAGAGAGCAAAGAATTGTCACAAATGATAGATTTTGAACCGAATTCAAGTTTGGTAAAAAGTGATGATGGTGATGTCGAGAACGAAACAATTGAAACTTAGTCCTCACCAGACCATCAGCCAGAACAAACAAAACAAATTATTGACAATGTTGAAAACTTACTGAATGCAAAAAATGAAATAGCAAATGAAAAATTAGGTGTTAAGAAAGACATTCAGCCTGTACCTGGGGTAAAATTAGAAACACTTGACCTTGAACAAGCCCAGCTTATTGGTCTTCAAGTTGATAAATCAAAGGGTGCTGTCCTGAAAAACAAAGGTAAGCCTGTGTCAAGTCAACCAACTACTGGTCACCTTGTAACAAGCCAACCTAGTACATTTACCGGTAATTTACCTGTGTTAAGTCAACCTTCATCAGGTCATGGTCAGTCAATACTAGGTCAACTTTCATTAGGTCAGCCTATCCCAGCTCAAGGTATGCAAGGCTTGTCTATGTCACAGCAGCCTATGCAAGGTCAATCAATATATAGTCAAACTATGTCATGTCAACCAATGTCAACTCAAATAGGTCAGCCTATCCCAGCTCAAGGTATGCAATGCTTGTCTATGTCACAGCAGCCTATGCAAGGTCAATCAATATATAGTCAAACTATGTCATGTCAACCAATGTCAACTCAAATAGGTCAGCCTATCCCAGCTCAAGGTATGCAAGGCTTGTCTATGTCACAGCAGCCTATGCAAGGTCAATCAATATATAGTCAAACTATGTAGTGTCAACCAATGTCAACTCAAATGACACCTGGTCAACCTATATTTGTACAACCAATGTCGACCCAATCAGTGCAAGGTCAACCTTTACATGGTCAACCTATCAGTACCCAAACAATCTCCACTCCCTTAGCACAAGGTCAACCTTTATTAGGTCAACCTATGCAGAATACATATGCAGACAAGAACCTGCAAGGTCACATGTACATGCAGGGTCAGCCTATTCCAAGTCACCCTATTCAAGGATCTTTATGGTCGGGTCAACCAACATTGATTCAATCCAGTCAAGGTGGGATTATGCCATATCAGTATGCCGTACCCATGGCAACACCACACAGTCCTCAAGGTATGTTTCCATCTCAGTACCCTAATGTACCATATCAGGCAATGAACCAGCAGTATTCTCCATCTATGCCTCCAGTGTCACAAGTATATGCTAACCAATGGATGCCATTTGGTGGGATGCCATTTCCGGTGCCCCCACCAAGTATTCCACAAGTAAGTCAGTTTCAACGTTATGGTTACCCATGGCAACAAAATCCAGGTAATCAAATGCAACCAAACCTTGGGATCATGGTACAACAAACTCCGGGTAATCAAGGGCAACAATACTGTGGTAATGTGGTGCAACAGACTCAAGAAAATAATCAGCCTCCAACAGGTAATCAGTTATTGCAAACGCAACCTCCAATAAATACTCAACAACCTATCAATCAAGGGCAACAACTGGCGGTAAACCAACCTGCTCCAATGGTAAATCAACTTGTGGCTCCCCAGAGAAACAGAGGAGGACAGAATCGTCAGGTAGATGATAACCCTCCCAAGGGACTGAAGTATGATGGAAAAGATAATTGGTTAGGATTTAAGCACAAATTCATGAGATATTACCAAGTAAAGAACTGGACACCAGAAATCGCAAAGGATTATTTGTGTTGGTGCCTCGAAGGTAAAGCTAGTGAATTTTATGCTTCAATTGTAGCCAGAAATCAAGCTATTGGTTTTCCAGAAATCCTCAACAAGTTGGAGAAAAGGTTTGGTGGAGTACCATTACCAGACACAGCACAAGTACAATTAGCAAACTCTAAACAAAAGCCTGAGGAATCTATAGAGGACTGGGCAGATAGAGTCATGCGGTTGTCTATACGTGCATTTCCTGAGTTACCAGAAGAGTACATGTACCAACAAGCTGTGAAAAAAAATTGTCATGGATGTGTTGATAAGGAAGCAGGTCAGTATGTCGTGAATCTAAATTTAGATTCCGTAGAGCAAGTGATAGATAAAATCAAAAGCTTCCAGTCCAATCATCAGAGTATCTATGACAGGCCTAAAAAAAGAGGTTCGTGAGTTGTACATTTCTTCAGACCATACAAGTTCAAGTGAAGATGAGATGCCTACTGTCAAAGAAAGAAGATCTAAACAACTGTACATTTCTCCAGACCATGCAAGTTCAAGTGAAGATGAGATGTCTACTGTCAAAGAAAGAAGTTCAAAACAACTTAAGTCTTCTAGCAGTGAGGAAAAGCAGAAAGTGGATACCCAGCTGAACGAACTTTCAAGGCACATGGGTGATATCAAAGATGGCATTTTTTCATCAATCCGTCATCTAGAGAATATACAACTGCAGTCGCTAAACATCTCAACAGAGAAACCAGTGAAATTTACATCTCCATCACCCAGTGATGGTAATTATTTCAACTGTTATGGTCCAGGAAACTTTGCAAAAGACAGTTCACAGAAGAATGCAGATAACAAACCTGCTAAGCATGTATCCTTTTCGTTAAATTTAAACGAGAAGGGATTAGGCCAACATTAAAAATTGGTTCTACTGATGTTAGGTGCTTGGCAGAGATGACAGGTAAGAAAAGTCTGATCTCTCTGTGTCATGGCCCTGACAAAGGAGACTTTATGATACAATGTGAAGAGTGTTAAGAATGGTATCATGGGTCTCGTGTAAATATAACCCCAGGACAAGCTGAACAAATTGATGTTTATCTTTGTCCTGATTGTATATAATATGTAAATTATGTTCTTATTTTAGCCATGTCTGACAGAGAAGAGACAAAGAGGTCCTGGAAAGAAGCAGGAAATTCGAGACAGCGACCTAAGGCCAATAAGTTTGAAGCTCTTAGAAAGCCAGACGAGAGTCTGGACTGTGTCCGCCGCATCATGGTGGAGCCTAAAAGTTTATATATGAATCTAGTGACACAGAGTAATGATGACATGAAGAAAGGATCAGTCCTCCAATACAAGTTTGCCAAGACATTGGGGTTCAAACATTGGATTCATGAGATGAGGTTAAACTGCCAATGCGATTTGCCGGACTCATGGATTGAGGAAAACTTACCCTCCTTAACCCGACAGAAGCTGGTGAAGCCTCATCGGTCAACCAAACCATCTGATGCTGCCGTAACTTCGCGCGACATCAGATTGACTACTGATCCTTCTCTGCAAGTTGTCCGGATGAACGCTGTTGATGACTCTGTGCTGGATTTAACCGAGCCTGTTCCTGGGACATCAGAAGCTAGTGGGGAGACAACCTCAAAGACGGAAAAAGAACTGGAAACAAAAGTAAAGTCTACCACCAAGCCAAAGCCCACGTTCAAAGAACCAAAAACCTTGGAGGAATCCTACAGCAAAGAGTCAACATCAGTTGTTAAAACAAGACCTGCATCTGTTGTAAAGTTGCCATCCTTGAAAACAACATATACACAGTCAACAGAGAGGAAAATAGGAGTTTCTTCAAATAAGCGATCCTTGACCATAACTGTTGACAGTCCACGGACAAAGGCAACTTTACCTGAGACAACAGAATATTGTATACTGTCATTATGTGGATCCATGGACAAGAGAGCGAGGAGACATGCCCTAGCAAAGCACCTGCCAGCTGTGTTCAAGGACGCGACTGGTGTGGAGCATTTGCCTAGTGCTGTCCAAGCACTAAGATGGTTGGTTCATATGGCCTATGGACAAGAAGCGTCATTATGGGATGCTGTGCACAGGGTGAACCAGTCGGGTTTAATTCCGGAGTCTGCCAACCTAAATCCCTTGCATCATAAAGTATTTATTGAGGCATGCAAGCTGTTGCAGATTTCAGAGTCCAGTCATTTCACCTTGCGACCCATCAACTCTCCTGCTGTGTTGCTGTTCCGGAGGTGCATCATGGTAATTCTGAATAGCTGTAGTCCTGATCAACAGCAGCAGTTTTACCATTTTCAGCCGTTAGAAGACCCCAGCAAGGAAGATAAGATGGTAGAGGAAGCGTCGGATTCTGAACTGCCGTCAGACTTGGAGGAATTTATCCTGGTAGATGAGGCTGATTCAGACCAAGACGAATCTACAGTACTGGCCAACATATCATTGCCTCAGGTATTTGATGCCCATTTCCACCTAGACCGTTCACTTAAGGCAGTCTGGGGGAGGTCTGGAGGGCGTACTGTAGAGGAATTACTGCAATACAGCTTTTCCAGTGATGTTTCCTATAAGCCAGCCATCAAGGTAGACGTAGTTGGGGGAATTATTGTATATAGTGAGCCCAAGTCCTATCCAGAGGTAAACTTCACCTTACAAGGTCCCTGGAAAGTGGCTATTGGAGTTCATCCCAAGCATTATGATACCCTCACCGTCGAAAAAACGATGAAGATGCAACAACTCCTAGAACATCCTAAAGTAGTGGCATTGGGGGAATGCGGCCTGGACAGAACCATTGCTCCTTCCCAGTGGTGTAGACAAGAAGAAGTGTTTGTTAGGCTTCTGAAGTTAACAAAAGTCGAGCAGCCCCTTGTTCTCCACCTCAGAGGACCGAGAGGAGACACTTATTCCTCAGATGTTCATGGCCGTTGTCTCATGTTAATGGAGGATATCTGTGACCCAGAACAGAAAATCCATGTACACTGCTTCATGGGAAGAGCTGACGTGGTGAGGACTTAGCTGCGGAAATTTCCAAACACGTACTTTGGAGTGACAGCTGCCGTCAGAGCCTTTGACCACGAACAGCTGGAAGGGTTACAGGCTATCCCTCATAATAAGCTGCTCCTGAAGAGCGATGCGCCTTACTTTCCTTTAGGAGGTGCCATCGTGAGTACTCCAGCTTATTTGGGAGAAGTAGCAGCTTATTTATCCGTCCATTTGAACATGCGCCCCCCAGAGCTGATGAGAACAACCGTAATGAATGCACGGAAGCTCTACGGATGTTAAAACAGGAAAGACTGGTGACCAAGTGCATGCCGCTTTATAAGTGTGCTGAAGATATCTAATATTTATTTTAAAAATGCCTTCATGCCGCTATTAAGTGTGCTTACAGTGATACATTCAGTCTCCATTGCATCAAATTCCTCGAACGGCTCCAGATGTGATGATGTCTTTTGTGTTATTCTTTATCAGCGCTGGATGTTATTCTGTGCTCTGTATTCTGCTTCATCGGTGCTGGATGTGATGATGTTTTATATTATTATATGGCCATGTTAACAGTTAAACAGTTTTTATTGTTTGTATAATTGTTTTAATAATTGTGGCCATTATAGTAGTTAATAGTTGTTGTTTATAAAGTAATATTTTGTATATTAAATTAATATTGAAAATTTAAATAACTCAAATATAGAACATTCAAATTGGAACGGGGAGGAGTGTTGTAAAGAATGAACTTTCGTACGACTTACTTAAGGACTTTCCCGATTCTAAAAATAGATAAACAGAGACTTTCTTCCCGCCAGCCCGTGCAGAACTTTTGCTTACTGTATCTTTGTATTTTTGTACTTGTATTGTTTACCTGTGCTTACAGAATATATTCTAAAGTAAGTAAAGGTGTATTTTTTCTATAATACTGTAGTGAACTTGCTTATGTAAACATCTCCACTATGACCTTTCACCTTGACCTCATAACGATCTATTCGTGTCGGCACGCTTATTACCTCAATTGTTAAATAAAGAACATGCAGAAATTGGAGACTCTATCATCGACTTAAAAGCCTGATCCATGAAAGACAATCTAGTGTTTTCAGGCATTCCAGAACAGAAAGGAGAGGACACAGAAGAGGTCCTGCAACTTTTCCTTCGGGAGAAATTTAGGCTTGATTGCGAACTTTCATTTGAACAGGTCCACAGAATGGGAAAATTCAGAGAATTCAGTGAAAACCCTAGAAATATTGTAGCAAAATTCAGGTATTTCAAGGACCGGGAATACATCAGAATCAAAGCGCCACATAGACTCCATGGATGTTACATCCTGGTAAATGAACAATGTCCGGCAGAAATGGAGGAGAGGAGGAAAAAAACTCTACCGACAGACAAGACAAGACAAATGCACGACCAAGCTAGTGCGAGATGTGCTATATATTATCGGGAACGTGTATACACCCCACGTCCACTGATATCATAACAGAGATGTCGGAAGAAACACCATCCAGACATGCTACTTACTGTAGAACTAGTGATGTTCAATTAATGACACTGATGATATTCATATAAATCACGCAAATAATCAATGCACTTTGAGGTGTTGAGAGGCCTAAAGTATTTTCCATACAGCCTGAAGTTGTTTTTCCCGTTCCAACGAATACGTCCATAAAGGTGAAATTCGCATATTTTTTTTTAATTTAAAGGGTTTAGCAGGTATTATAGGTGGTTTTGTATCCATAAACCTGCAAATAACAATAAGAAAATATTTCTTTGGACATTTATTTATTATCTTTTATTTTACATTGAAAAATTCCGTAAACACATAGCATTTTAATTGAATTGACCACACTCATTTATATATAAATGTACTTTTGCTTTGGTTTTATATAATTTACAGAACTGTCTTCAAAGTTCACGTTAATAACAAACGATTTAGTTAGTCATCACACAGTTCCGTAATGCACACTATGTAATATGACCCGATTAAATCGTTATATAACAGAGGACCCAATTTCTTTACTCCACGCACATCAATCACTCTTCGCTTTCATCCTCGATGATGGCAACCCCAGCCAAGTCCAAAGCCATCCGGACTGCTTCTTCCTCATTTGTAGAATAGTCCATCATACCTCTGGCCAGCCAACCGATTGTGTCGTTCATTCTCCTTTTGTCCTTGACAGATATCAAGGACAATGATTTGGCCTCCAGAAATCTTGATGTTTCTTTGATTATGATTCGTATCAACTCCTTTCTAATTTCTGAGACACTGGCGAAGAAGTGTGTCGCATAAGCGATCCCAGTGGCCTGCTGGTCCGCTTCTTCTTCGCTGAGTCCACGCTTGATCAGAAATTTTGTGGTCTTATTATAGGTGTAAATTCTAGAAGGTGGATTGAGGATTCCTCGTTTCTTTAATTCCTTCATCTCGTCTTGTAGGGGTTTCTTCTCACTTTTCTGCGTTTCGAGACTTCCCGTTCTTGTCCTGGTCAGGGGCACCAATTAATCCGGTATATAACAATTAACTAATATGTTTGGATTCAGAAGACTTTTTTTAAGTTTATAGTTTTATTAAAAAGTCACAGCAAAGGTAACAAACAAACAAGGGTATATCAAAAAGTTCAATTATAAAGATCTCGCAGCCAAGATGGTGAAAGCTACTGTCAGATACTCAGTGTACACAACTTTTTTAAGTGGGGAATTACATATTTGGTCACAGCAATTAGTTAAGGAGGCTGGAGGGTCAACAAATTAATCCTAAATTAACCACCAGATTTAACTTATTTTTTCAGATACGGTATCTTTAGCTGTGAACTATCATTTGACGAAGAAAAAATTCATCTTTATATGGAGCTCTCCTTTTAAAGGAGATTAAAATAGTCTAAAAATGGCTGCCACCCCCGAGCCTCGTTAATAGAATAATCACTTCATTAACACTGATATAGTCCGCCCCTCACGAAAGTTCTCTTCCCCATCTCCTTATAGGATACAACAATGTCCTTTATTTATGTGGACAGCGTAGAACTTGCACATTCCCTAGTAAATTAGATCGATGCATCATGCTCAAAAGTCTGAACAAATCATAAAATCAAATTAGAAATTCAAACGAGACTTACCTGGAAGGTGAAGTTTGACTGTAATTTCTTCGACCCAATTGGGTGCTGAGGGATCAAATGAGATGATAAGGTTACCGCGTGGTTCATACTTCAGAGCACAAAAATTTGGATTCGTTTAAAAAGAAAAATTCAGGGTGGGGTAATTAAAATATTCTTCTGTTTTATTTTAAATAAAACATTTTGAATCTATGGGTTGGGCATTTGATCCTTCGGCACCCTATTGGGTCGAAGAAATTACAGTCAAACTTCACCTTCCAGGTAAGTCTCGTTTAACTTTCTAATTTCTTCTCCCCTAGGGTGCCTCTATCTCAAATGAGACTTTAGAGATAGAATTCAAATTTTGTTGGTACTATACAGAAAATAACACTAACTAATATTTACTATTTCTGATAGTTTATATCGAGAATACAGTCAATGATCAAAACCTTTTTACAACAGTATATGACTTTCATTTACAGTTATCTAAGAGCCTTTTGCTCATCTCTACATCTAAACTAACAGGTTTGTTAAAATACTTCCTGAACACAGATTCTTTTGTCCTGCCAACTGTTCGGATAATTGTATCCATTGGAATTCTAAGCGCGCATGCTGTGCTGGCGGAAGCTGATCTCGTACTGTGAGGCTTGAACATCTTGACATCGATACCAGAATTCTGCAACACAGTTTTCAACCATCGGCCGATAGTGTCTCTAGACACGGGTTTATGGGGCCTTTGTGATGTAATAAACAGAGTTGTTACTGAGGCCCGCAAAGGTTCCGTACGCTCAAGATAATGTTTCATTGTAATGACAACACATAAATCCGCGTTTATGCTATAACTGGAAAAATTCAGTTCTCCGAGATGCCTTTTTGAATTCGAAGTTTTAAGTAATCACCAATTGTTACTTTCACATAATCTGCAGTAATGTAAATGTTTCTTACATCAATAAGATGAAGTGTTTGTCCACAATAGTGCTAATAACATCAATAATTTCTGTGATAATTGTAACAATGACAAAGAGGGCAATGGAGATAAAGATTTCAAATAATTCAACACAACATTCACATCCCAGGTCACATTATATCTAGGTAATGTGGGTCTCAACACAAATACACTTTTCATAAATCTGCGGATTAAAGGGTGAGTGCCTATATTCAATTCATTATTTAATTGCAAAATGAAGATAATGCGCATCTAGCGCTATTTAACCCCTTCTCTACCGCACCGGTCAATATGACCGATAGCGCGTTAAAACACGACATCGCGATAACAGGACCTCTGTATATTTTTAATAATAGCATGAAGGTATATAAATTATATATCATCTTTTAGTAAATTATCTCTACTTTCAGACCCTGTAAAAATTTCGAGCCTTTTTAATCTGTAATGAAAAGATTTTACGTTTTGAATACATTCATGACTTTTTGAAAATGACGCAATTTTCCAAAGCAAGGACGAATATCCTGACGATAGGTATATTTTTTCCTGATTAAATCATTTAAATAAAATTAATATATTTAAAAAGGATATTTTCTCTGCTTTTAAAATATGTAAAAATTATGCTTTTACTTTTAAATATTTTGTTAAAACAAGAATTTTCTTCAACGCATGTGATTTTTCGGGGTTTTATTCGTAATATTTAAATTAAACGCACTTTTACCTTTATTTCTGTGTTGAAATAGGGAAAACAAAATACAGCTGGTAAAAGTAGAGAAAATTTCCATTTCAACAAGCCCTCATTGGTCTCTTTATTTTCGGTATTTTCTGAAATACCATAGTTTGAATTTTGAACCTCCGCGTAATTTTTGTAGAAAATTTGAATGTCGTCAATATTTAACGTCAAGGTCGTTTTAGTTGCGCCTCATTCGGAACAA
>NW_026941006.1:0-129183 GCF_032062105.1 Saccostrea cuccullata
GTTTTAAATTAATTTTTTCATCAGAATATAAACGTGATTCGTGTAAGAAATTCATTTTAAATACTCTGTAAATGAGCCCGGCTCTCTGTACTTCTGAGTACTTTGATTTTTATTTCAAACTTGTAAACAACATTCAACTGGAGCATGTAAAGGTACCGTACCGTTTCGTTGTTTTCGTGTAAGTCAAGGTCGCGTCTCTTTTATTTTTATTTCAAACTTGTAAACAACATTCAACTGGAGCATGTAAAGGTGAGAAATATGTTTTCACAACTTTTTAAAAGGATGCATCAAAATGTTGGTCTACTTACATTTATTCTTGGGTACTTGAGACAATGGTAACTATGGCAACTTATTCAACTTTTCTGCGCACGCGTACAATAGGGAAGAAGCAATATTTTCGTTATGGGGCATACTGAAAATATTTTTACATTTATTTTTCTCCTTTCAATTAGAATTTTTTGGTTCTGAATATGTAATTTTCTTAACACCAATACTTTTAGGAATTGAAAAAAATTTACATGGGTCATGCAAAAATTGCAGATTTGTCAATTTTCCCCTTTGTGCGTCAGGGTGTTTCTTTAAGGTAGAAGGTGTGGTAGGTTTTTAAAACTTATGTCGATTCCCTTTGTATTTAGAAATAACACTAAAAGATGTTTCCGACTATGTTGGTTTTTAACATATAGAGATATCCTTACTCTTTAACATTTTGAAAGCAGTGTGCAAGTAATAACTTCTTGTTACGAACAAGAACATTTGTTCAAAATCAATCAATAGAGAAGCATTTAAACAATGCAAAGTTACAATTTAAAGCCAGAAAACGATGACCATTTCCCATAGGCGTGTTTTCCAAAATTCGTTGTTGATATCCAGACTGCATCATTCTTTCTCAATTTTATGATAGCTGTTGAGGATCCAGATTCAAAGTTGTAACTGGCCGAGGCGCCGTCCACGTGATTAAAACCAACTGCTCTACCGTTGAGAACAATTTTTGTGTGAAAAGAATACCCAAATAATGTCAGAATTGTCCAAGTGAAAGAGTAGACACCATCATAAGGTGCTGTGAAAATACCAGAGTTGGCATCATACGCATGTCCTGTGTTTAGAGTTACGTTTCCAAATACTACAATGACATTCCGTCCGAGGTTATCCTGAGAACTCCATATCAATGCGTGAAATGCAATAATTTCTGTTCACAAAAAAATGACAGATTTTTCAATATCCAAAAAAGTTAATAAAGTTAATCTTTCTTACGTTTTTGGTTGATGCCTTTTTTTGGTTAATACAATGTACATGTATTGGCATTTAGGCATTAAAGAAATGCATTACTAAATACCTTTCTCTTGTATTGTTGAGTTTCTTAAGTGGTATCCCATTCTCTCACATATTTTGCTGTAGCTGTTGTATTTATCAATGAAGTCTTGTGGGGTTTCTTTTGCATGCACACCAAGTAAAATGTATACAAGAAGTGCTGTCTTAATCATATTAGCCTATTCAAGACATTTTAAACAAAGTAAAACTGTTTTAAAAATGACTTCGTATTGCTTCCTACTGTTAGTTATATCAAAGGTATAAATTACAAGGAAAAACTTACGTTTTATTTCTTTCTCCTGATAAACTAATGTTTGTTTTAAGCACTGTGTTAAATTTATACTCATTTCATAGCAATTAAATGGAAACATGAGTAACGTTATGAGATATTTTATATCAAATAAGCATTCGTATACACTGAACCAAACTTCTAAGTGTTCACCTAACATTTTTTAAGTTTTAAAGAACAAATGCAAACAATTAATAATTTCGTTAATTCATGCTTAATAATGCATATTTCAGTTCGATGTTGCGTACATTTCATGTAAGTATCTCGTCAGAATTTTTAGCAAAGTGTCAGGGAAATGATGTACCCTCCAAATGAAAACTCACACAAAGATATTTCTTCGGAGTAAGACCACCAATCGCTCTTTTACTGCAAGACATACTTTACTGTTGGATACAATGTACCCTTGAATATGCGATTGACCCATCTGCTGCCACACCCACTGCCTAGATTTTTCCAAACCGTTGAAATTGAGTAGAAGGGGGGGCTTATAAAAATCAAAAATGTGGTTCAATGGGATTCAGATCTGGGGATCTAAAGATGCATCATCACACAGAGGTCTTTTGGTCAATATCCTTGGACGTTTATCACGTAAGGACACCGCTTTGAGGATGATTCAGAGTACATGAGCTGATATTAGACTGTCACAAGCACCGATTTTTTTTTCATACGATATCATTTTCATACGATTGAATTCTTTTGTTTTCATGTTTCTAACATTGTTTCAGGACAATTTAACTGTCTTTAAATCTGGTGTGACGCAAAATTTTGGCCTCAGACGAAGAACAAAGTCACTTCCGGTTTGGTTAAATTTTGTCAAAAACTTTCACATTGTGATGAATTGGCGATGAAAAAGACGCACAGCCTATCAAAAATTGTGTTTAAATGGGTTTTGATACGGTGTGTTAATTTTAAAAAGTAATATCAAGGATAATTAAACACTGAATTAAAAGTTAGTAAAACATGGTGCAAGGATTGTTCAGATATCAACATTCTAACGGCTCTCCCTTCTTTCTCAATGGTCATTTTGCCAATGTTTTGTGTTTTATAGTGAAACTGGTTTTTAAATTTTGATAATGATAAAAAATAATTTACTAATTACACAAAACACGTGCCACAAAGTAAGGATTTATTGTTTTTAAGGTTCGTCATGGATCATTGGTTTTCATCGGTGATACTTATTTTTCTTTCTACAATTGTTGAGAAGACTCATTTGTTGTAATAATTTGAAAATATCATACCATTCCATAGAGTAGTTTTTAAATAGATACATTTATAAAAGTGAACACTTAGAAGTTTTGTTAAGTGTATTTAAAGGGAATCTGCCTATTTTTTAGAGACAACGCATTGTTTAGATGAAACGGCATACACTCAGCTTGGTATGTTGACCTATGCAAGACGCTTACAGTTAAAGTAATATGGAGTTTTTTTTGTCCAAATATCTACCGTTGATTTAAGGCTATTACTTAAAGAATTTATTTTTATTTGAATGCAGGCGCTTGTTGTAGGAATATTCACTACGTATTTTAAACATCTTATTTTGACACGGAACAAGAATTTACTTCATTTATCCTGATCATAAAGCTATTGCCCAAATAATGGGCTATCCAAATCATTTTAATGCGTTAAATAGAAATTCAAATTTAAAATGTGTGACATTTATTTGTCTCTAGACTCTAGAGCAGACATTCATACCAATGCGCCACGCGGGTATATGAAAGAGATGAAGTGTATAATGAATATAATTTCAAATTTTCCCCCCTAGATTTATCACTAATGAAAGTAGGTGAATTCCTTTTGAATATATAAAATATTCAATATGTGCTACATTTACTGTGCAATTCAAAATACAAAAGAAAAAATAAAATTAAGATCAGCAGGAAATCTAAAAAAAAAATAGAAGAGTTATGTACTTGCAAATGTATTGATTGGTATAAGTCCTCTTAATGCAGTACGGTAACAGATTAATATTTATTGATTCAAATGTAATATAAGTATTCACAGGACTAAATAACAAGGTTTTGATAATGTTTGAAAAAGTATATTTACTTATAAGAATATTGTCAATAATTTCGAAATTGTATAAAGCTCATCTATCTAGTGATGTTTGCAATTTATATGTATTAGTTTTAGATATGAGAACGGGATATAATTATCAACACTTTCGATTCTTCCTACTAAGATCGAAGAATTTTATCAATTCTTGCTCACTTCAATTTTGTTTTCGTTTTACAGTCTCCTTTTCAAGAAGGAGCATAGTGACCATCATAATCCGAGTCTTTTGTCTTAGAAACATCGTTTTTTTTTATATTGATAAAAAATAGTTGCCTCATTTTTATCATACTTCATTTGTTTAAAGTCTAAAATAAACGATATTTTAAGGATTTAATGATCACATTATTATCAAGAGATTCAACTATTTTTTTAAATGTAAGTTGGCAATCTTTTATATTAAATTGCAACATCTCTTTTCCAGCTTGATTTCACTGGGCATTTTAAACATCTGCTATCCTTCACAATAACAATCAATTCAATTCTGACTAAACTACTGGCAATTCTTTTGTTTACATAAATTATTATATAAAACTGCAAATAAATTTTTAAGATATGACGTCGCGCATAGTACTGGGGTTCGAAATTGCGTAACTTGTAACACTGTAAACGACGGGTGTTCGTATTTTTTGTCATTTTTTAGTTTTGGCTACATGGATTTTTCTGACAATATGTATCGGGCTTCTATAACTTCCAGTGATGATGTTACACAAAATTCATTAATTAATTTCAAATATACCGACCGATTGCGACTGTTCGTAATATTGGGAGCATTCTGTAATATGCCGTTATCTTGACGAGTTAGAAAAATAGATGAAATGTTTGGTAAACATGCTTTACTATATAACAGGTTCTTTTCGTGAAACTAAGTTGATGAATGGAATGTGCAAATCAAGAGGTAGTCAAAAGTTTCTTTAAAAAAAAATTAGCAAGACGTAGGAGAGATTAACAGAGCGATTTTGATGTCCAGTCGGTTTTGTTATTACGACAAAAATATACGTATGATGGTATTTAACCGGGCGTATATCATCAATATGAGCTGTATTCTCTATTTATTGGAAATACTTGTAACACAAAAAATCTAATTTTCAAAATGTGCAAATAAATAACATTTTGATTTTAAAGAAACACTAAAAATAAGACATTTTTTAGAAAACAGGAGCAAAAATTGGATGTCTAGTCTAATTTGTTACGCCTTAAATTTTTGACGTTTTCACGCTTAAAGGACGTATACAACTAGTGCTAATTGTAACGGGGACCGTTACAGATGTTCCCCAACTTCCCTAACTTCCTTTTGGTGCCATATTCACTGTAAGCTTCATTAAATAAGACAACCTCTATGCATCTGAGATTTTAACAACATTAACAAAGAAGTGTACAAAATTCATTTAAACTTTAGCATTGCACGCGTGCACATGTGAATGCATTTGCGTCATGATCATATCATCTTGTCTACACAATCTATATGTTTAATATACTGAATATTAAAATATTTAATCCAAAATTATTTTAAAAAATACGCTCATTCAAGTGTATGTTTGATTTTACTCATTTCACGTGCACGCACGTGCATACATGAGCATAGTGACCATACCTTCTTGTAGAAGTCTATTATATCTATCTATGTTCTAAATTCCACCCCGTTTGGGTGAAAACTAAGGGAGTTATAGCTGTTTAAAGTTTCAGCCAATCAGATTGCAGCACATGTACACGCACGTGTATGCATGTGCATGGTGACCATACCTACTTGTAGAAGTCCATTATATCTATCTATGTTCCAAATCCCATCCTGTTTGGTTGAAAACCAAGGGAGTTATAGCTGTTTAAAGTTTCAGCCAATCAGATTGCAGCGCACGTGCATGCACGTGTTTTCATGATAATTGCTTTATTTCATGCTGTAGGATATCCTAATGCATGGCTATGCTCAAAATTTCAGAGGATTTCGTCAAAAAACAAGAAAGATATTGAGACTTTAGTTGCAGCCAATCAGAGCGAAGTGCACGTGCATGCGCGTGAGATCTTGCTATTTTCACCATGTCGTCATGTCTACACTACTAATATATCCTCACATTATGAGTTTCAAAGCATTTCATTTAAAAATAGAACAGTTGTGGCTATATCTATTATATTGGTCATTTCACGTGTTGCACGTGCACGCTCTTGCAAGCACGTGCGCGCAAAATGACCTTGATTCCGCAAATCTACATAACATGTCTACTAACCCTAAAAAGGTTTTACCTACATCGGACGAACAGTTTACAAGATCATTCCCGGACAAAAAAGTTCCAGGAAGAAGAAGAAAAATAATAATAACTAGAGCAAAGCTCGTTGCAAAGCAACGAGTAGGTCTTCCGTCCTGTTTGACCGGAAGTAGTTTTCATTTTTAACGAATATGAGAAATAACGCCCAAAAATTGGTTGAATCCTCAAAATCTATGTTAATTAATGCAAAAATAAGCCATTTTTTGCTACTTCCGGTTTGACCGGAAGTGACGACGACGGACGGAAAATTTATTTTTATGTTCCTAGTGACATAAGATACCCAAAAACTTGTCAAGAATGACCAAAATACGCGTTTTCCGACTACTTCCGGTTTTGCCGGAAGTGACGTCGTAGGACGCATTTTGACGACACCCGTAGATTAAGCTTGAAATTTTGAACAACTTTGCTTCTTTGATGTATTACAAATTCTCAATACTTTTTGAGATATAAAGGAAAAACTTATGGCCCCTCCAGTCCCTTAATTTTAGGGGCCAGCCCTTTTTTCGAGATATCATTTGAAAGATCTTGGAATTCTACACTTCTTTTGTTCTATATGTTATAACAAAATATTTCAAAGTAAAAAGATATCATAGAAAAGGTTGTAAAAAATTTGAAATTCGCGATAGGACAATTTTCGGGCCATAGCGAGCGCCGACGCGCGGCACTTCCGATAAAAATGAAATTCATTTTGCACATCTATAGACTTAGGACTATCATACGTGAAATTTTCACGTTTCTAGCTTAAGCCAGTTTTTAGAACGTTCGCGGACAACCTGACCCTTCAAAAATCATAAAATCGACAATATTTCCGGACCGGAAGTGACGTCATCAAAACGGAAAAAAATGAATCAAATTCAAGTAATGTTACATGAGTCCTGAAAGTTTCATGGAAATCCATCGAGCCGTTTTCGAGAAATCGCGTGCACAAAATCGGTAAGAAAAAAAAAGAATAATAATAGGTAAGAAAAAAAGTGAAAAAGAAACCGAAGAATAACAAGAAGGTCTTCCGCTGAAGACGGAAGACCTTAATAATAACTAGTGCTAATTGTAACGGGGACCGTTACAGATGTTCCCCAAACGCTCCCCATGTCCTTTTCGTGCCTTATTCCTCTAAGACCTTTTATAAATATGCTAAGTATCCAAGGATTTCATTTCAGAATATAAAAGTTACAATAATATCAGCTATCAACTATATATCGTTTAACTTTTGCATGCGCGCGCACGTACATGGACATGCATATGCAAGATGATTATGGCATGTTGGTTAAGCGATTAACATATCTTTCTATCCCGCGAATTAAAGAAAAAAATACATATATAAAGTTACCATTTTTCATGCATATGTCATTTTTTTATATATCGATTCACATTTTATTTCTCTACTATTTTAAACTCGGGCTCAAAGTTGGTTTTATTCCGACGACAAGGCGAGTTAGAGTCGACTAAGGGTATCACGCCGATAGCTAACCAATCAAAATGAACTTATTCAATAGTAGTTCCATACATAGAAAAGGGATTTTCCTTTCTGTTCAGAATTTTTTTTTAAATTTCTCTCAGGCCATTTTGACAACTCTGGTACCTGTGCCTAGTAAATTTTATATACTTTGTAAATAAATATATAAAGGTTTTTGACCGGAACTATTCTTTTTTTCCAATGCATAGGGGGCTACTTTCTGGGGTTTACAAGAGATGTTTAAAAAGACATTCGTGTCAGCTAATGTGACCAATGTTGTTTAACACCTTCTTATTAATATGTTTATCATGAATGCAAATACCTGATTATTTAAGGAAGGAGCGTACATGTATATAGATTTTTAATATACCGAAAATCGCTATTTCTGGGGATTGCGTAATTCTAAAAAAAATTCAAGTAAATTTCAAAGGTAAAATAAACAAAGAATGCTTTGTATTAAAATATTATTTAAAATCAGTAGAATTGAATGCTATTAACGACATCTGAATAAATAGGCTATAAAAGACTTATATACCAACTTTGTTCATCTGCACTTTAATTTTAAACACGACAGGATTTGTAATTTTTTCCGTATAAACTAATAATTTCTATATATTTTGGAAACTCAAATTAAATATTTTAATACACTTTCCTCGAGCTCTTTTCTGCAGTTTTCCTGAAATTTTATGTGGGTCAGAGGTGTTATTTGAGTTTAACAGCGATTCTCTACGTTGCCATTAATTTGATTTGTTTGGTTGTTGCGGGTGGAGGGGGGGGGGGGTATTTTAATTCTTAACCTATTTAACGTTGGAGTTGAATCTTGTATCTTACTCCAAGAACTTAAGATTGATTCTGACATTTGGATGAAAGGTCAAGGTCATTTAAAACCACCACCTCTCTAACTTCTATCCTGCCAACCGAAATAAACTCTGAAATATGTTTCTAGACACATGTACATGTACTTCATGTTTCTTTTTACCTTTGGGTCAAGGACAAAGGTTAAGGTCGATTTCAAGTTCATAGGTCAAGGTGATTTTGGTAAATAGCTAATATCAACATTTTATGCAGGTTACCAGTGACCTTGACCTCAGTTTCAAGGTCAAGGGTCAAAAGATCTGCATGCTTCAGTATGTTACATGTCTTGACATTTAGAAGTTCTTAATTCTGCATGAACATCAAAAACTCAAGTATACTGTCGTTTAATGCATTGTGTGCGGGCGCATGTGCATGCACGTCCTTGCATTTACTTTTGTTCGTAGTATAATGTAGGCATTCATTATATCTATTCATATTCGAAATTTCACCCTGTATTATTGAGAACCAAGAAAGTTGTAGGCATTTAAAGGTTTCGCCAATCAGATTGCAGCACACGTGCATGTGCGTGCGTTCATAATTATTCTTATATATCATGCTGTAGATCTTCATAATGTATGACGATGTTCAAAATTTCAAAGGATTTTGTCAGAAAACAAAAAAGATATTTAGACTTTAAGTTTCAGCCAATCGGAGCGAAGCGCATGTGCATGCGCGTGAGATCTTGCTATTTTGACTATGTCATCATGTCTATACTACTAATATATCCTTATATTATGAGTTTCAAAGCATTTCATCCAAAATTTAAAAAGTTACGGCTATATCTATTATATTGGTCATTTCACGTGTTACACGTGTGCGCACACGCACGCACGTGCGCGCTAAATGACCTTCGTTCCGCACATCTACATAACATACCTAGTGATCCTAAAAAGGTTTCACCTAGATGGGATGAGTAGTTTACGAGAACACTCGCGGACAAAAAAGTACCGGAGAACAAAGAAAAAATTCAGAAAAAGTAAAAACAATATGTTCCCAAACTTCGTTTGGGGAACATAATAAGGAGACTAATTGTTCAGATTACAATTTTGATTTTAATTCAGATAACAAAATGAAGCCTTTTCACCCTCTTGAGTGTTTTCATATCATGTGGCTTCTAGAAAAGAAGTAAAAAGCAAAAAAATTAATAAAACAGCAAAATTCTAATTTTCTACTACCGTGTTTTTAAGATCGGGCTCGGAGTTGGTTTTATGCAATAGTAGTTCCATACATGGAAAAGAGATTTTCCTTTCTGTTCAGAATTTTTTTTATATTTCCTCTCAGGCCATTTTGACAACTGTGGTACCTGTGCCTAGTAAATTTTATATACTTTGTAAATAAATATATAAAGGTTTTTGACCGGAACTATTCATTTTTTCCAATGCATAGGGGGCTACTTTCTGGGGTTTACAAGAGATGTTTAAAAAGACATTCGTGTCAGCTAATGTGACCAATATTGTTTAACACCTTCTTATTAATATTTTTTTCATGAATGCAAATACCTGATTATTTTAGGAAGGAGCGTACATGTATATAGATTTTTAATATACCGAAAATCGCTATTTCTGGGGATTGCGTAATTCTAAAAAAAAATTCAAATAAATTTCAAAGGTAAAATAAACAAAGAATGCTTTGTATTAAAATATTATTTCAAATCAGTAGAATTGAATGCTATTAACGACATCTGAATAAATAGGCTATAAAAGGCTTATATACCAACTTTGTTCATCTGCACTTTAATTTTAAACACGACAGGATTTGTAATTTTTTCCGTATAAACTAATAATTTCTATATACTTTGGAAACTCAAATCAAATATTTTAATACACTTTCCTCGAGCTCTTTTCTGCAGTTTTCCTGAAATTTTATGTGGGTCAGAGGTGTTATTTGAGTTTAACAGCGATTCTCTACGTTGCCATTAATTTGATTTGTTTGGTTGTTGCGGGGGAGGGGGGGGGGGGGGTATTTTTATTCTTAACCAATTTAACGTTGGAGTTGAATCTTGTATCTTACTCCAAGAACTTAAAATTGATTCTGACATTTGGATGAAAGGTCAAGGTCATTTAAAACCACCACCTCTCTAACTTCTATCCTGCCAACCGAAATAAACTCTGAAATATGTTTCTAGACACATGTACATGTACTTCATGTTTCTTTTTACCTTTGGGTCAAGGACAAAGGTTAAGGTCGATTTCAAGTTCATAGGTCAAGGTGATTTTGGTAAATAGCTAATATCAACATTTTATGCAGGTTACCAGTGACCTTGACCTCAGTTTCAAGGTCAAGGGTCAAAAGATCTGCATGCTTCAGTATGTTACATGTCTTGACATTTAGAAGTTCTTAATTCTGCATGAACATCAAAAACTCAAGTATACTGTCGTTTAATGCATTGTGTGCGGGCGCATGTGCATGCACGTCCTTGCATTTACTTTTGTTAGTAGTATAATGTAGGCATTCATTATATCTATTCATATTCGAAATTTCACCCTGTATTATTGAGAACCAAGAAAGTTGTAGGCATTTAAAGTTTTAGCCAATCAGATTGCAGCACACGTGCATGTGCGTGCGTTCATAATTATTCTTATATATCATGCTGTAGATCTTCATAATGTATGACGATGTTCAAAATTTCAAAGGAATTGTCAGAAAACAAAAAAGATATTTAGACTTTTAGTTTCAGCCAATCGGAGCGAAGCGCATGTGCATGCGCGTGAGATCTTGCTATTTTGACTATGTCATCATGTCTATACTACTAATATATCCTTATATTATGAGTTTCAAAGCATTTCATCCAAAATTTAAAAAGTTACGGCTATATCTATTATATTGGTCATTTCACGTGTTACACGTGTGCGCACACGCACGCACGTGCGCGCAAAATGACCTTCGTTCCGCACATCTACATAACATACCTAGTGATCCTAAAAAGGTTTCACCTAGATGGGATGAGTAGTTTACGAGAACACTCGCGGACAAAAAAGTACCGGAGAACAAAGAAAAAATTCAGAAAAAGTAAAAACAATATGTTCCCAAACTTCGTTTGGGGAACATAATAAGGAGACTAATTGTTCAGATTACAATTTTGATTTTAATTCAGATAACAAAATGAAGCCTTTTCACCCTCTTGAGTGTTTTCATATCATGTAGCTTCTAGAAAAGAAGTAAAAAGCAAAAAAATTAACAAAACAGCAAAATTCAAATTTTCTACTACCGTGTTTATAAGATCGGGCTCGGAGTTGGGTTTATGCAATAGTAGTTCCATACATGGAAAAGGGATTTTCCTTTCTGTTCAGAATTTTTTTTTATATTTCCTCTCAGGCCATTTTGACAACTCTGGTACCTGTGCCTAGTAAATTTTATATACTTTGTAAATAAATATATAAAGGTTTTTGACCGGAACTATTCTTTTTTTCCAATGCATAGGGGGCTACTTTCTGGGGTTTACAAGAGATGTTTAAAAAGACATTCGTGTCAGCTAATGTGACCAATGTTGTTTAACACCTTCTTATTAATATTTTTTTCATGAATGCAAATACCTGATTAATTAAGACAGGAGCGTACATGTATATAGATTTTTAATATACCGAAAATCGCTATTTCTGGGGATTGCGTAATTCTAAAAAAAATTCAAATAAATTTCAAAGGTAAAATAAACAAAGAATGCTTTGTATTAAAATATTATTTAAAATCAGTAGAATTGAATGCTATTAACGACATCTGAATAAATAGGCTATAAAAGACTTATATACCAACTTTGTTCATCTGCACTTTAATTTTAAACACGACAGGATTTGTAATTTTTTCCGTATAAACTAATAATTTCTATATATTTTGGAAACTCAAATTAAATATTTTAATACACTTTCCTCGAGCTCTTTTCTGCAGTTTTCCTGAAATTTTATGTGGGTCAGAGGTGTTATTTGAGTTTAACAGCGATTCTCTACGTTGCCATTAATTTGATTTGTTTGGTTGTTGCGGGTGGAGGGGGGGGGGGGTATTTTAATTCTTAACCTATTTAACGTTGGAGTTGAATCTTGTATCTTACTCCAAGAACTTAAGATTGATTCTGACATTTGGATGAAAGGTCAAGGTCATTTAAAACCACCACCTCTCTAACTTCTATCCTGCCAACCGAAATAAACTCTGAAATATGTTTCTAGACACATGTACATGTACTTCATGTTTCTTTTTACCTTTGGGTCAAGGACAAAGGTTAAGGTCGATTTCAAGTTCATAGGTCAAGGTGATTTTGGTAAATAGCTAATATCAACATTTTATGCAGGTTACCAGTGACCTTGACCTCAGTTTCAAGGTCAAGGGTCAAAAGATCTGCATGCTTCAGTATGTTACATGTCTTGACATTTAGAAGTTCTTAATTCTGCATGAACATCAAAAACTCAAGTATACTGTCGTTTAATGCATTGTGTGCGGGCGCATGTGCATGCACGTCCTTGCATTTACTTTTGTTAGTAGTATAATGTAGGCATTCATTATATCTATTCATATTCGAAATTTCACCCTGTATTATTGAGAACCAAGAAAGTTGTAGGCATTTAAAGTTTTAGCCAATCAGATTGCAGCACACGTGCATGTGCGTGCGTTCATAATTATTCTTATATATCATGCTGTAGATCTTCATAATGTATGACGATGTTCAAAATTTCAAAGGATTTTGTCAGAAAACAAAAAAGATATTTAGACTTTAAGTTTCAGCCAATCGGAGCGAAGCGCATGTGCATGCGCGTGAGATCTTGCTATTTTGACTATGTCATCATGTCTATACTACTAATATATCCTTATATTATGAGTTTCAAAGCATTTCATACAAAATTTAAAAAGTTACGGCTATATCTATTGTATTGGTCATTTCACGTGTTACACGTGTGCGCACACGCACGCACGTGCGCGCAAAATGACCTTCGTTCCGCACATCTACATAACATACCTAGTGATCCTAAAAAGGTTTCACCTAGATGGGATGAGTAGTTTACGAGAACACTCGCGGACAAAAAAGTACCGGAGAACAAAGAAAAAATTCAGAAAAAGTAAAAACAATATGTTCCCAAACTTCGTTTGGGGAACATAATAAGGAGACTAATTGTTCAGATTACAATTTTGATTTTAATTCAGATAACAAAATGAAGCCTTTTCACCCTCTTGAGTGTTTTCATATCATGTGGCTTCTAGAAAAGAAGTAAAAAGCAAAAAAATTAATAAAACAGCAAAATTCTAATTTTCTACTACCGTGTTTTTACGATCGGGCTCGGAGTTGGTTTTATGCAGTAGTTCCATACATAGAAAAGGGATTTTCCTTTCTGTTCAGAATTTTTTTTATATTTCCTCTCAGGCCATTTTGACAACTCTGGTACCTGTGCCTAGTAAATTTTATATACTTTGTAAATAAATATATAAAGGTTTTTGACCGGAACTATTCTTTTTTTCCAATGCATAGGGGGCTACTTTCTGGGGTTTACAAGAGATGTTTAAAAAGACATTCGTGTCAGCTAATGTGACCAATGTTGTTTAACACCTTCTTATTAATATGTTTATCATGAATGCAAATACCTGATTATTTAAGGAAGGAGCGTACATGTATATAGATTTTTAATATACCGAAAATCGCTATTTCTGGGGATTGCGTAATTCTAAAAAAAATTCAAGTAAATTTCAAAGGTAAAATAAACAAAGAATGCTTTGTATTAAAATATTATTTAAAATCAGTAGAATTGAATGCTATTAACGACATCTGAATAAATAGGCTATAAAAGACTTATATACCAACTTTGTTCATCTGCACTTTAATTTTAAACACGACAGGATTTGTAATTTTTTCCGTATAAACTAATAATTTCTATATATTTTGGAAACTCAAATTAAATATTTTAATACACTTTCCTCGAGCTCTTTTCTGCAGTTTTCCTGAAATTTTATGTGGGTCAGAGGTGTTATTTGAGTTTAACAGCGATTCTCTACGTTGCCATTAATTTGATTTGTTTGGTTGTTGCGGGTGGAGGGGGGGGGGGTATTTTAATTCTTAACCTATTTAACGTTGGAGTTGAATCTTGTATCTTACTCCAAGAACTTAAGATTGATTCTGACATTTGGATGAAAGGTCAAGGTCATTTAAAACCACCACCTCTCTAACTTCTATCCTGCCAACCGAAATAAACTCTGAAATATGTTTCTAGACACATGTACATGTACTTCATGTTTCTTTTTACCTTTGGGTCAAGGACAAAGGTTAAGGTCGATTTCAAGTTCATAGGTCAAGGTGATTTTGGTAAATAGCTAATATCAACATTTTATGCAGGTTACCAGTGACCTTGACCTCAGTTTCAAGGTCAAGGGTCAAAAGATCTGCATGCTTCAGTATGTTACATGTCTTGACATTTAGAAGTTCTTAATTCTGCATGAACATCAAAAACTCAAGTATACTGTCGTTTAATGCATTGTGTGCGGGCGCATGTGCATGCACGTCCTTGCATTTACTTTTGTTAGTAGTATAATGTAGGCATTCATTATATCTATTCATATTCGAAATTTCACCCTGTATTATTGAGAACCAAGAAAGTTGTAGGCATTTAAAGTTTTAGCCAATCAGATTGCAGCACACGTGCATGTGCGTGCGTTCATAATTATTCTTATATATCATGCTGTAGATCTTCATAATGTATGACGATGTTCAAAATTTCAAAGGATTTTGTCAGAAAACAAAAAAGATATTTAGACTTTAAGTTTCAGCCAATCGGAGCGAAGCGCATGTGCATGCGCGTGAGATCTTGCTATTTTGACTATGTCATCATGTCTATACTACTAATATATCCTTATATTATGAGTTTCAAAGCATTTCATCCAAAATTTAAAAAGTTACGGCTATATCTATTGTATTGGTCATTTCACGTGTTACACGTGTGCGCACACGCACGCACGTGCGCGCAAAATGACCTTCGTTCCGCACATCTACATAACATACCTAGTGATCCTAAAAAGGTTTCACCTAGATGGGATGAGTAGTTTACGAGAACACTCGCGGACAAAAAAGTACCGGAGAACAAAGAAAAAATTCAGAAAAAGTAAAAACAATATGTTCCCAAACTTCGTTTGGGGAACATAATAAGAAACAGAGTAAAAACAATATGTTCCCCAACTTCGTTTGGGGAACATAATAACGTCAGAAAAGTATATTTCGACGTTACAAAATCAGCCCCAATTCTGTGCGCGACGTCTATATGTTTAACTTTACAGCCATTCTTTGCTCGAGTACGACTGAGTCAACCATTTTTTGTCATAAGTGATGTGTGACAAAGTTCATTCTAATCTGAATTGATTGTGGTTTTGTAAATAAACAGATTGTTCGCGAACTTTTTGATCACCTCTCGTAGTTATTGGAGACCAGGTCTAACTACAATCTATTGTAATTCCCATGGGTACCAATTGCGCCCCGTTATTAGCACAACTATTTTGGTATTCATATGAAGCAGAATTTGTCCAAAATCTTATACATTAAAATAAGAAAACACTTGCTGTGGCCTTCAATTCGACATTTAGATAAATCAACGACGTATTGTCAATTGACAAAGGTTATTTCCATTCTTATGCCGACACGACATATTCCGGTGAGCTTGAGAAAAAAGATACCAAATTACGTCTAAACCATCTGATCCACTTTTGGATATTTAACTAGAAAAAGACTTGAATGATTATCTGACAACAAAACTTTATAGCAAACAAGATGACTTCAACTTTTCTATCGTCAACTTCCCTTACTTATGCAGCAATATACCTTCATCACCTGCATACAAAGTTTATATATCTCTGTTGATTCGATACGCAAGAGCATGCTCTACGTATGAACAATTTCTTGAACGAGGTAAATTATTGACAAACAAGTTGATGAAACAAGAACATCAGGAGTCTCCTTTACAGTCATCATTTCGTAAGTGCTATGGTTGATACAATGACCTTGTCCGTTATTTCCCATTCATGACAAGGATCACACGGCGAGTGTGACCGGTAGGCAGGGGATGCTGACTCCTCCATGGCACCTGATCCCACCTCTGATGTTTTGAAGGTCCGTGTTTGCTCTGCTCCTATTTTGTATTGTTTTATGGACTTTGATATTGAATAATGTTCTTATCTCCATATCCTTCATAGATAGTTTTCAATAGGCCTGAATTTAGCAAGAGTTACTTTACGTTGGCCGTCATATTGGAGGTCGACCCGGTAATTTTTTCTCTTTGTCTTACCAAATTTAAGGAGGAATTCCACACCAACATTTTATTTCATAGATCTTCAAGACATCCCTCTCATGGTTTCAGCACTGAAAGTTCAATATTAGCTCTTAATTATTTTTTATGATTTTTTTTTTTTGTATTTTTTCAAAGAAATGAATAAAAACGAATTAGATGCTTTACAGTTAAAAGTTTGCTGTAAATGAATGCATCATATAAATATCTAATAAAATATGTAAAGATGAGCCGTATATATATTTACATTTTTTAAAGAAAAAAATATTATTTTGTTAATATTTTTTATAACTCGTGGTTAAAAGCTTCAAAAAACTAGTCACAACTAGGGAGAATATGTTAGTTAATCATATTTTAAAAAGAAATTGAAATGAAATCACAAAATTTAAGAGAAATTATTTTTTTTTTTTTATTTTTGGCCAATTCCGATTCAAATCAAACCGATCCGAACAAAAACTGTACAATTATTGGATATAAATTATTACATTTTCCCAAGAATATTAGTTTGATTAGGTGTTATAAGGGTTAAAAAATAAATGAACTTGACAGTCAAATAGATTTCTTAATTGTAAATACATGAGGGAGGCAATAAATTAGTATTTTATCATTTTGTGTTAATTTTGACCGGGGTCGTTTTAATTTTAATCGGTATAAGTAGAAATATTTAGCTAATTAATTTCCCCAAAATTTTGTAATTTCATTAAATTTCTTTTAAAATATGATTGACAAACATGTTCTCTACAGTTGTGACTAGTTTGTGGTGCTTTTAACAATGGGATTAAAAAATATTCACAAATTATGTTTTTATTTTCATTAAAAAATTTTATTTGAAAAAAATAAAAAAGTCTATCCAGCCTTTCTTTACTTTACATATTTTGTTAGATATTCATATGATGCATTCATTTACAGCAAACTTTAAACTCGAAGGCATCTTTTTTGGATGTAAATAATTTTTTTCATTTTCTTTGAAAGAATACAAAAAATTCATATAAAATAGTTATGAGCTAATATTGGTCTTTCAATGCTGAAACCTTGTTTAAAAAGGACGACTCAGAGATCTATAAAATAAAAAGTTATAATGGAATTCCTCCTTAGGATTATGTAGCAGAATTATTTGGTGGAAAATCTTTATTAAATAACTTGTTTTAAATAAAGGAGGCTTCCAAAAATATATTTTATTCAGAAAAAAAATAATGGTTCTTACCCCAATTGGCAAATATAAGAAATTAAAATTGGTTGAACAATGAAGGAATATGAGCATCTGTACCTCCAATATGGCGGTCAATGGGGAATACTAGTAACTCTTGCTAAATTCTGGCCTATCGAAAACTATCTATAAAGAGAATGTGATTTGTCATTAGATACGTATCCCGTTCTTTTTTTTCAACTATAAAAAAAAAATTCTAATGGTGTGTCGATTCTTTTTAAATTATATTAAAGTTTTATTTTTTAAAATAACATTCTATTTGAGTTGAATAATTAAAAATGATATACCGTATAAGTGGAAATTTTAGCGAGACGTAAATTTAGCGATTTGTCCTTAAATGGGTATTTTATTTTTAGCGATAAGTAATTTAAGCGATTTTAAAATACTCACTAAAGAAGCTATTACAAATAAAATGGAATTAATTTTTAGTGATATTTAATTTTAGCGATTTAAACACCCTCGCTAAAAATGCCAAAATTAAATCCTCGCTAAAAATTCTGCTTATAAGGTAAGACATTCTTGTCGGTAGTTAGTAAATGATTGAACATTATTAGAAATATAATAGGAATGGAAATTTCTATAATTAATTGACAATACGTCGTCGATATCTAAATGTCGAGTTAATGGCCACAGCAAGCGTTTTCTTCTTTTCACGCATAAGATTTTGGACAAATTCTGCTTCATATGAATACAAAAATAGGTCTGCTGCTAACAATGGGACGCAATTTGTACCCATGGGAATTCCAATATATTGTTGGAGGACCCGGTCTCCAAAAACCACATAGATATTGTCAATCAGAAACTCGAGCATCAATGTATTTTATGGCCAACTCCTAGGGTTGTGCTCAATACAACACATCAATATTTTTAAAGAATTGGAATGGTCATTTATTTAAGTAATAACCGACAAAGTACTATGCCAAGAAATACATATAAGCCAGTAAAAAAAGAGCAAACTAAATGCACAATACCATAATTCAGCAGAGGGAATTGTGGCTCGTTAAACATTCAAAAAATGCCAAAACCCTGAAAATGTAATATAAAGAGTCATACACATGCAGTATTGCGACTAGAATAAACCTAAAGTTAAAAGACAATTTATGTCACAAAAAATTGCAAATATTTTCATTGGCTACCTTAACATATCAAACCAGTTACTAGTAACCAAATATTGAGAAAAGATTATCATTTTAAAGTAAAACTGTACACAAGTTCTCTTATTGATGTGGAGCCTATTAAAATATATCCAAAATATATGTCTAAAGCTATAAAGATTGATCAAGTGAATGAATATTGTTTAACGTCCCATTCGTGAATGAAAGACGTCATTAAATATGTCATGTGTTATTAAAGTGTAGAAAATTTGTAATTGGACCTAAGGAATGATTTTAAGTTTTTAACTATTATACTTCATAAATTTCCATATGGAAGTTATCTCATCCCTTCAATAAAAGTTATAGAGCAATCCAAGAAAAAAGGCGAGAAGCTATTCGGCCGGATATGCAGCATGGTTGTGTCACCTCTTTTGTAGAGAAAAATTGACTAATCCAACAGTTTAGAAACGCGAAAAAACTGTTGTGTAAAGAAACGCAAAGTATAAACAGGTGCATGCAAAAAAAAAAAATCAAGAGGAAGTAAACACATCAATATTTTCAAAAATCATCGTGACAGCTGTCTGAAGAGGAAAGATTTCAAGTTTATAAATAAGATTGTGTTCCTTGTCCAAATTAAGTCTTCTTGAACTTCATTATTATGTATAAGCTAGCGGAAATTTTTTTAACTGTCAAAAGTTTGATCAAAAAGAGGGGCATTAATTTATGTGCTTTGTAATTCAAAGTGAACTTAACATTGCTTCTGTGTACATGTTATTCCGTAATTCGGCAGGATCCTCGGATCTGTGGATACCGTTGTTATCCATTGGTTGTTGACTATCGTTTTGAAACATAAACACAAAACAATGTATTTCTACTTTTTTCAAATCGTAGTGCGTTTTCGAATCTCTGTTGCACTATGTAAAGGGTATGTATCACTCAGAGTAATAACTTATATTCTATGCATATAGTCTATACATTTCTCCACCTAACAAAGTTTGTAATTTGACATTTACCGGTACATAGTTGACAATAATATTTTCTTAATATATGTTTGATGCATGAAAATGTGCAATGATATTGGAATTAAAATATCTATCACTGGTACTTTTTAAAAGTAGAAAAAGATATGGCTGCTTAAGAAATCTGTTCTTTATTTAGAATTGTTTGTAGATTTGAGGATTTGCTGCTAGTATAATATTATTATTCTGATAAAAATACATGAACATGAGATTTGCAGGTCTGCAATGAAGTTAAGCTGGACGTAAGCTGCACTTTCATGATGAGTAGTCAAATTAAATTTGTTATACCTTTAAAAATTTGTTCCTATACAGATATTTATGAAAAAAAGTCTAATATTTCTAATGTTTTGCTAAGCGGGCATACACAAAATTGATGTTTGACCGCGGAGTGAGATGTGGAACCGATCGATGACATATTGGACCGCTTACGTCACCGATGGTGAACAGTGACGGACCTGCGGTAACGAGAGTACAAAATACATGTATGTCAATAAAAAATTCAAATAAAAGGTATAACAAAACATTTATTGACTGAGGTTGAGGGCAAAATTCGTTTTGTCGACCCTCGAACTAAACTGTCTGCCTTCGGCCTAACGATCTCAGGCAAACAGTTTGGTTCTTGGGTCCGATAAAATGCATGTTGCCCTCAAACTCAGTCAATGTATATTATTGCCCAGATTCATTTAAACTGCTGAATATCTTGACTTAAGTTTTTGTACAAGAAAGGTTTCAAGCTGCCATGAAATCAATATTGTTTTGTAAGAGGGATAAAAAATAGAAGAAAAAATGAAGAGAAGTTCTTTCCCCATACAAATGTATGGTTAATTTGATCGACCCTTGTATATACGCTACATTTAGTATAAGTTTACACTGCCAGTTGCAATTATATGCAGCTCATTACCCATGTTTCTGATTAGTAAAAGAAGTGCCTTTGGCTGTAATGCATACACAAAAAACGGAAATCATTCGCTTTTCTTATTTTTGCATTCACATTTATCAGTTATGCTTTGGCTGCTGCATGGGAACTTTATTTTTAGGATTAGTTATGAGATTGATTAATTCTACAACAGAATCTGGTTAAGAATTCATAATGCGTCTTTGGATGTATACTGTGCATACTACAATTATACTTGTATTTCGGATGCTGCATTTAACCTATATATTTTCTGAAAGAGTGAATAGATAAGCGTGATGAAATATTTTCATGCGATCTAGATTTTATACCATAAATCAGTACATAGAAGAAAGTTTTTATAACATATAGTGATAGATGCTTTGTCTCCATATGTGTCATGCTTCTAGTTTTGCAAAACTGCTTTTCAACATTCAAATCAAAACACTTAAAGTTAGGTTTGTTACTACAAGATCGGTTAAGACTTTTTTTTATATGTTTAGGATTTTCAATTTCAAACCTTGTTGTGTCGGAGAGATATGGAATTCAACAGAAGGCAAATGTATACGTAAGCTAAGATAGATTATATCCACATAATTTACAAAATGCTTAATTCTTTTTTTTACTTTAGTGGGAAATGTTAAATGACGTCATTTTATTATCACTGTACAGTGTGTCAGTCGGAACATTTTGGAGAAAACTGCACTTTATTGTGCAGAGTCCCGGAATATGGATATAGATGTTCATCAGGAAAATGTGCATGCAACCGTGTCTCCTGTAAGATAACAATACCTAGAGAATGTTTAACATCGGATGGTAATGTATAGTTAATAAAATTTTTTTTCTTGTGCTGAGAAATTTTCGTGTCTCGATCGTTCTGTTTAAAATGATGCTCACAAATTGAACTTTTTATATTATTATAATACACAGTCTCGAAGAACGCTTCCGAAAGAAGTGCATTTAAACCATATCCAAGTTATATGACGCAAAAGATACCAAATGCTACTCTATCAAAGAATCAAACAAGCCCTGATAAGGAGACTAATATACCTTATGTAATTATACTAAGTATATGTGGTGTGATATTCTTCTGTGCTGTCATTGTTGAATGTGCCATTGTCGTGCGAAAAAAGATTTGCCAAAGAGATTTAGAAAATGATCAGCAAATCTTTGAACCTGTGTACAGTGTCATCACAATTCGAAATGAATAAAAAATATCATCCAAATCACGAGGTTTTTTTTATAAAGACGTCTTGATTTTAAAATAAACGTTTCGCTAACGACAAAAATTTAATAGAAATTGATGAATGGACTTTGATTGCTTACCGCACGACCTGCTGTTGTTGAAAATGAAAATGTATGGCCTCTCAGATTCTTCTCTAACACTTGTACAAAGTTATCTGTCAAATAGGAGACAATGTCTAAAAGTAGGGAATATTTTTAGCACGTTTAAAAATATCTATAAGGGTGTACCTCAAGGTTCTATATTAGGTCCGGTTCTTTTTAGCATATTTTTAAACGACATTTTTAGCTGTGTTGCTGAAGGCATGTTATATAATTATGCTGATGACAACTCACTGTCTCATTCAAATTATGAACTAATCAAAGTTATCAAGGTTTTAGAAGAAGAAAGTTTAAATCTAAAAATTGGTTCTCAAATAACCATATGAAAGCAAATCGAGAAAAATTTCAGGCACTCTCGATATGAAATGAAACCTATAAAGAAAGCATCATTTTCAGATTGGATGGTATTAATATAAAATGTTAGGAAGAGGTTAATTTTTTTGGATGTAACTATTGATGGCCAATTAAAATTTAAAAACCATATCTCGAACATATGCAAAAAAAAATCAGCAAGACAACTTAATGTACTTTAACGCGTGGGTAAACACCTGACCAAAGTGGGCAAATTGACCATCTATTATTCTTTTATTATGAGTAATTTAATTACTGTCCTGTTGTTTGGCACTTTTGCGGAGAAAATAACACAAGAAAAAGTGAAAAATTCCATGAAAGAGCTCTCAGATTTATTGATAAGTATGGAATCAGTACATATGAGAAATTATTACTTAAGTCAGGCTTACCAACTTTAAAAATAAGAAGATTAAGGACAATGGCTACAGAAGTTTTAAAATTTTGAAGGATGAAGTCCTGCTTACTTATCTGATCTATTTACTTCTAAACATACCCCATATCATTTTGTGAAAACTAATACAGTACAGGTACATTGTACCTAGGGTAAGAACTACAAAACATGGATTACACTCTTTCAGATATGCAGGAGCCAATTGCAAACTATGGAATGAACCCCCTGAAACAATTAGAAATGCAACCACAATTAATCAGTTCAAAAGTCTAATTAACGATTGATTCCTGTAAGTGCGGCTCTGCTGATCTTATTCTTTAGTTTTTTGCTCAGTTTCTTTTTATTTTTTTTTATTCATTTATTTATTTATTTTGGTATTTTCTTTTAATTTAAGTTCATTTTGCTTGTTTGCTTTAATAGTGAGTAAACTTATTTACCAAAAATTTATAGTATTACACATATACTTTTTACTCAACAAATTTGCTATATTTTTATCAAAATATTTAAATTATAGACTATTCCTTTTAGAGCATAAGTGCTATTTTGACATTCATTTATATTTATTTCCTGTGATTTGTCTTATTTATATGCATTTGTATGCATGATATATGTGCTTTTCTGTGTTGTTTTGTGTGTATATATGTAAATATGACTGCTGTGACGCATGACAATGTATCCCTAACTGTGTTATATGTGTATATAGTCATTTATGTATCCATGCATATGTAGTACTAATATTATGTCGGCCAAAAACCCTACGGAGCTTATGTTTATGTTATAAAATCCGACTCTAAATAAAATTTTCTGATTCTGGTTTCTGATTCTGAATTTTGCTTCTCAAGCAAGGAAATTTCAGTGCAGATTTAATCCTTTATCAGATGATGAATACCGCATACCCTCGCCTATAAGACTTTTATTGAATATTTTGTCCGAAACTCTATGTCCGACTTATAGGCAAGTTATTGATTTTTTTTTTTTTTTTTGATTTTTTTTTTTACTTTTAATGTTCATTGTATTGAGGCCTATGAGTCATGCTTAAAGAAATGATCCACTTTGACGTCATAAAGGGAGGTCTATAAATGGAATATGTATATATGTCCAAATTAAATGTACAAATATTCGATATTACTCGGAGTTTAACGCATATCTGTTTGTAAAAGTTTTTTGTTTGTATTATCAAAGATTATACATAAAATAACCAAAATGTTAATCTTGCTGAATATACCAAAAACATTTTTCACAAAAATATCGCGAAAAATTAGAGCCCGTATGTAATGTCTGTACATTTGTCAACCTGATATGATACTAGTGCATGTGTATGAGTCAGAATAGCGCATTGATCAAAGTAAAAATAGAATTTATCAGTTAGACATACATTTGTGTCTGATTGTTGTGTTCTGAAATAAAGCTCGTCATTTTCTGTAAACAATGCTGACTAAAATTTTATTTGAAAATACATATATATATTTTAATAATACCCTACAAAACAGATCTACTATAACATAAGATTATCATGTAATTGAGAAGAAACATACAAGTGAACATGAATTTATCCATATATTATTGTAATTTTCACTTCAGCAGTACATAAATAAATTTTCATTGATCAATAGATATTGGCTACATTCCGAATATAATATACTAAATGCAGTTTTAACATGATCATGTGTGTGCAGAGTGAAGTTTGAAGCTGTCTCTAATAAGTGTATTACTCAATTTGTTGTCAATTCAAGTATTCTTAACATTTTAAAAAGTCAAAATAAATTGATTGAACATATTATTTACACGTACTCGTAATTTCTACATGGAATTAATTAACAGTGACTTCTGTTCACCATGTTCATTAATACCATGCTGAGTTTGAACATCTTTTCTGGAGTACATGCCACGTACCATACATTGAAAACTACATGGATAAGCTCTCTATTTTTACCTTTGTTCAATATAATTTTGCAAAGTCCAAAAACATTTTGTAGTAATGTACAGAGGGTCCTTAAATGAAAATTTAAATTTTATTAGAATTATATATGTTTATCTTTTGGTATATTATATTTGATAATATGACGCCATATAAAAAAGATACGGACACTGTGACATTACTTTTGGATCAACCCTCATGTATTATGTACATGTATATAAAAGAGAATATAATCTCACTTGTTTGCCATCTTTTCAAGCCAGAGGAGTATACTGAACTTAAAACCCTTGGTTTGGAAAGATTTAGATTAATTTTGTTTGGGAATGTTTACGTATAAATTCTGATGAAATAGAAATTGAAGGCATGAAAAATTTTATAATTTCCTCAATATTTGTTAAAGTAATATAATATTATACTAGGTCGTAGTATTCTACTTATCAGTCCTTTGTACTTTGTCCAAAAGTTGAGGACTCTCTTGATTTTATTTCAGTTAGACATACATTTGTGTCTGATTGTTGTGTTCTGAAATAAAGCTCGTCATTTTCTGTAAACAATGCTGACTAAAATTTTATTTGAAAATACATATATATATTTTAATAATACCCTACAAAACAGATCTACTATAACATAAGATTATCATGTAATTGAGAAGAAACATACAAGTGAACATGAATTTATCCATATATTATTGTAATTTTCACTTCAGCAGTACATAAATAAATTTTCATTGATCAATAGATATTGGCTACATTCCGAATATAATATACTAAATGCAGTTTTAACATGATCATGTGTGTGCAGAGTGAAGTTTGAAGCTGTCTCTAATAAGTGTATTACTCAATTTGTTGTCAATTCAAGTATTCTTAACATTTTAAAAAGTCAAAATAAATTGATTGAACATATTATTTACACGTACTCGTAATTTCTACATGGAATTAATTAACAGTGACTTCTGTTCACCATGTTCATTAATACCATGCTGAGTTTGAACATCTTTTCTGGAGTACATGCCACGTACCATACATTGAAAACTACATGGATAAGCTCTCTATTTTTACCTTTGTTCAATATAATTTTGCAAAGTCCAAAAACATTTTGTAGTAGTGTACAGAGGGTCCTTAAATGAAAATTTAAATTTTATTAGAATTATATATGTTTATCTTTTGGTATATTATATTTGATAATATGACGCCATATAAAAAAGATACGGACACTGTGACATTACTTTTGGATCAACCCTCATGTATTATGTACATGTATATAAAAGAGAATATAATCTCACTTGTTTGCCATCTTTTCAAGCCAGAGGAGTAAACTGAACTGAAAACCCTTGGTTTGGAAAGATTTAGATTAATTTTGTTTGGGAATGTTTACGTATAAATTCTGATGAAATAGAAATTGAAGGCATGAAAAATTTTATAATTTCCTCAATATTTGTTAAAGTAATATAATATTATACTAGGTCGTAGTATTCTACTTATCAGTCCTTTGTACTTTGTCCAAAAGTTGAGGACTCTCTTGATTTTATTTGGAGACACAGACGAGAGAGCGGAAGGTTTTCTGAAACAAACTATGTTTTTGGCTGAAAAATTAATCCAATTAATCTGCGCATCGCATTCAAAGATATGTAAAGCTGTCACTAGACAAACCCCGTATGCCCATGTTTTTCCATGTTTCAACAACACACAAATGCTGTTGCTAAGATGAAACCGTTTTAATCTGGCAATTGTGTACCTTCCTTTACATTATGAAACTAGAGTTGAAGCATTATTTTTGCACATTGTTTCTTTTCTTATGGCACTATCGACTTTCTTATGCGCTGTGCAAAGGGTATGTATCTTTTCATCTTATTGTCTACAATATTTTTAAATCAGTATTTGAATTATATTTTTACAATTGAAAACATTCTCTCACGAATGTTTGATTTGGTACCTGAGAAGAGTGTTAATAATTTCTTTTGTCATAAGAGCATGAGCATAGAAATTGAGCTTTCAGCTCAGGTGAGCTAAAAGATATGGTTCCCTTATCAGTTTTAATTCTTTTTAGTCATCTACAAAAAAGTAACCAAATCACATTCTTTTGTTGTATTTTCTGTAATACAAGATATACATTTTCTCAATCATTGAAACGAAATTCTTGCAGCTAACGTGATGTTCCCAGATAACTACAAAGCCATCCTTAACCTACCTGCATAGATGTTTCTCATTGTAATTACTAATAATTGTGCTGGTGGTAATTTTTTTTTTTTTTGATAATTATTGAGAAACAGAAAGTTCTAGCTTATTCAATATTGTATTCAAATTAACAATTCATGTTAAAGGTCAAGATCAACATTTGTGCTAGATCCATTTTGACGCCATCTCAAAATAAACTTTCTTTTGTCGTTTTCTATGGCTTTATAAGAATAATATAAAAAAGGTATTTTCATGGAATTCAATATCAAATCATTTAAAAAGTAATACCTATATAAAATTTAATATTATTTTATAGAAGGCCAAGAACATATAAACTATCGTTTTCTGGGAGACTGTAGGCAATCTGGATATATATATTTCTTTTGTCTGATATGAAAAAAAACTTTCATATTCATAACTTAAATTTTCTTAAATTTTCATTGTAAATGATCATGACATTTTCAAAATGTGATTTTTTTCATCTTGTTTATCTACAAATGATGCCCCAAAACACCTTATTTGACCGAGCTAAATTTAAACCAATCATGCAAGGAATTTATTTCTCAAATTTTATCAATCTGTAGGCACCCGTATTTTACTAGATCGTGACCTAAAGATCCTGCTTGCATTAGATCAACATTTTCTTGATGTTTTATCAGAGGGATGAATTCTGAAGCAGGTCCGTTGACAAATGAGTAGAAAATTTAGCTTAGCTGGTCTTGTATTGATACCTCATCTTGAAATGTACGCTGTAGAGACTACAGTAATGTATATTTCCAAAACTGTATTTCAGCCATATTTTCTTGTTTACTGAATATAAAGATTGGAGTTGGAAAATATTTTCTTGTAATCTGTATTTTCTATAAGTTAGTAAACTGTCGTGCTAGAAATGTCTCTCGTGAAAGATGGTTCCAGTTATCTTGTTTGTTTGTTGTTGATTGTTCATATTCTAAATTAACAGAATTACAATTTTGTTAATTATTCAATGATCGCTTTAAGACAATTTCGAATTGTTTCAGGATTTTCAACCACAAACCTTGTTGTGTCGGAGAGATGTGGAATTCAACAGAGGACAAATGCATGCGTAAGCAAAGTTGGAATTTTTATACTGTAAAAATGCTTATTTTTTTTTAATCATTTAATGAAAAATTATTTCCTTTTTATTTTCATTTGTTTAGAGTGTCCCTTGGGATATTTAGGAGAAAATTGTACTTCACTGTGCAACGTTCCGGAATATGGATATAGATGTTTATCAGGGAAGTGTACATGCAACCGTATCACTTGTAACATAAGAAAATCTGGGGAATGTTTAACATTGGCCGGTAATGTGTACTTAAATATGTTTTTTCTGTAATGAGATATTTTCGTATTTTTACTAAGAATGAATCTTACCAAATGATTTTTTTAATTTCTATTTTAAAAACCAGTCAAGAAAAAAGCGTTAAAAAGAACAACATATCCATATCCAAGTTATATGACGGAACAGATTTCAAGTATGATGTTCTACAATTCGTCGACAGAAATATTCTTCAGAAAATCAACCATTATAAATGCAAGTCTATCAAAGAATCAAACAAGCCTTGATAAGGAGGGTAAAATACCTTATATAATTATACTAAGTATATGTGGTGTAATATTATTGTGTGTTGTCATTGGTGAGTGTGTCATTGTCGTTCGTAAAAAGATTTACCAAGGAGATTTAGAAAACGGTCAGCAGATTTCTGAGCCTTTTTACAGTGTCATCACAATTAGAAATGAATAAAAATTATCAAATTAAACGGGCTTTTCTTTTTAAGACGTCTTGATTTTTAAAAAAAAAATGTTTCGAAAACGACAAAAAAATTACATAGTTGATGAATTTTGCTTCCCAAACCAGATAATTTTCAGTACGAATTCCATCCCTCCTCAGATGATGAATAATTCACTTGCTTTTTTGTATTTTCTCCATCGCTATTTTCTATTTTTATGACAGTAAACTCGACACAATTTCCCATAGAGCTGAAAGCATACATTAATGATAATTATTTACGTGTCATCGCCTACCATTATATGGGAGCTCAATTTTTTCAAATCTCATTCAAAAATACCGAAACTATCACGTCAAAGTACCGAGTTCTTGGCGAAAGAACAGTCACTTTCTTCTTTTGATATTTAGGCCAATAGCGGCTAAGATATGATTCCGTTACTTTGAAATCAGTCTTGTTATCAAATTTTAACATTCTGATACTTTTCCCGAGTACATCCATTTTTTCTACTCATAATTGCTTTGTGCATGAATGTATAATAAAAATATTATTATATCCTTAGATCTTTCAAACAAAATGGCAAAGTTGTTTTACACTCTTTGTACGATTAGATTAAAGGCAAAGAACACAAAGTTTAGAGAATTTAATACATGCTCTCAAAGTCTTGGTTAAAGTGCAATGATCTATAACACTGTATCTGTATTTTTTTTTAATTTTGTTTGTCTTTTGATGAAATGTATGTATAACAAATTGCATTGAAAAGTAAAAACCTGAATACTAGTATGGGTAAATAGTCTGTTACTATTGTCAGTGACTTTTTCTAAACAGTTTAAATTATCTGTGAATTTATAATCTGAATGTCTTTGTATATTTCTTTAATTATTTCCCTAAATATACTTTATGTAGAGACACAAGCTTCATGGATACTAGGAAATTAAAAATAAACATAGTTATAATTTTAGTTTTAGTTAAGAACGGGGAGGGAAAATTAGTTTTCCTGATAATTCTTAATGCTTTAGAGAAAATACGGAAATGAATTTTGATTTTGAACAATAATGTTTCAATATTTACTCGTCTAGATTAAAACAGATCACAACTTATTGGTAATAACAATTACAATGTATCTATTAATCTTATTCTCTTCAGAATTCGAGTTTCATATTAACTTGGATGAAGAGAGACAAAATGTTTCAGACAATTCAACTTACAAAATCTTTTGTTTGATTATATAAACATGGTATTATGCGTTTCAAAATCCATAATAAAGATGTAGATGAGTTGAGGGGAAAGGACGCAATAATAAATTTTTGAATAAGATGATTCTACATATATCTAATTTACACTATAAAATTTACTTGAGGGGGCCGCCTAAGGTTTTATTGTGTGAAAACTACAATAACAAATCTCTTCATTTTTATACCATATATAGCTTACATTAACTTCAGTGTACATGCCAAGTTTAGGGGATATCTACCGGCCAGGTATCCATAAGGGACCGTCACAAAATACAGGCACATTTACTTTAGGATTATATAGGAAAGTGACAATTATTAGCACTTTAAGGGACTCCGATCCTCAGCCAGGAAGGACGATTCTTTGATTTATAATTCAATTTAAAAAGTCTCGAAAGAAGCCTTGAAAATTAAATCTTTTCATGCAACAATTTTCATTATATACCTCCTAATGTGCTTCAAGGTTCTTTGAAGTTCTCATCAATGTCTAATTAAAAATCGAAATTCTCACCCCGTAAAAGCATTTGAAAATTACATGTATCAAAAAATTGATGTTCAATCTAACCATAGATACCAATGTTAAACAAGCAAATTCAAGGAATTGTGGTCCCCCGCTTTCGGTGTCTTTGTGGGTGAGATGTCATTTTTTATGACATATTGTGCGTAATATGAACATCCTATCATATGTCATTTATTTAGAAATCATCACTGAACTCCAAGGTCAAGGTCAAAGGGTCAAAGATTTTGGTATTCAATGAAAGATCTTCTCAGAAGCATTACGTATGTAAAGTATGAAAACCTAGCCCTTACCATTCAAAAGTTATGGCCAAGGCTAAAGTTTTTTATAAGTACGAAAAATTTCCAAGGTAAAAAGGTCAATGTCGTTGGTATCCAATGAAAGGTCTTATCACAAAGAATATATTTGTGAAATATGAAAGTCCAAGTATCTACCATTGAAAAGTTATGGCCAAAGTAAGAGTTTGGAATTTTTGTGTAAAAAGGGGTCAAACTCCAAGGTCAAGGTCAATATGTCAAAATTGGTGGTACCCAAAGAAAGGTCTTGCCACAGAGAATACATATGTGAAAAATGAAAGCCCTAGCATTGGCAGTTCAAAAGTTGTGACCAAGGTCAAAGTTCATGAAAAAAATACTTACTCAAAGGTCAAGGTCAAAGGGTAAAAGTTCATGGTATCTAATGAAAGGACTTCTTACAAGGATTACATACGTGAAGTATGAAAGCCCTAGCACTTAACGTTCAGAAGTTATGGTCAAGGTTAAAGTTTTTTATAAGTACAGAAATCTCCATGGGCAAGGTCAAAAGGTCAAAGTTGTTAGTATCCAATGAAAGGTCTTGCCACAAAGAATATATATGTGAAATATGAAAGTCCTAGTTTCTGCCATTCAAAAGATATGCCCAAAGGAAAAGTTAGGATTTTTTGTATAAAAGTGGGTCAAACTCCAAGGTCAAGGTCAGAAAGTCAATTACTTGGTACCCAAAGAAAGTTCTTGTCACAAGGAATATACCTGTGAAATATGAGCTCAGCTAAATCAAAAGTTATGGGCAAGGTTAAAGTTTTTGTGACGGACTGACAGACGGACAGACTGACAGACTGACGGACAGACGAATGAGATTTAATGTCCCCTCGCTTTCGCGAAAGCGGGGGACAATAACATGATATGAAATTAGAATCTTTATACACTTTGCATTGTAAAATGATCGAAGTAAATATTAGAAAATAGAATACAAATGCATGTATGTGAATTGCGGAATTTCTTTAAAAGCCTGGATACCTATGATTTTTTTTATTTTTAAAATGTGTTAATTGATCAAATTTGAATTGGAAAATGCATAGCAGGTGTTTTTATTCGCAATTTCTGAAAATATATTTGAGATTTACTAATTTTCTGTATATGATATGATTAATTTGAAAGATCAAGTTTGAAGAATAATTATGGGTAAAAACACATTACTTTGAAAATTCAGGGACATTTTTGTGAGCATTTTAATTAGTCAATGCTTTCTTTTCAGAACATGAGGATCGGAGTACCTTAAAGCAAATCATTCAAATACTAAAATGGACTATTTGTTCATACTATATTATATGATGAGTAATACTTTATTGTACATTATATGTAAGAAACACAATATTCTACCATCTTGTTACCAGAAGGGGCATCTCAAAATGCCAAAAATTAAAGAATTTTCCAGTTTTTATAGAGTACTACAAAATATGACGGGTACAAAGGATTTATATGAAAACAATAAAATAATGGAGAGATTCTCATATTACTATGTTTCAAATTTCAAGAGCATATGTTTATTATCTTTTCTTTCATAACATTTTAAACTCCTTTTTTAAAGAGCTTCAGTTTATCATACCGTCAGTTAACAAACTATAACGACGTCAACCTACCTATTAGTCTCAAAATCGGTCCTAAAATCAGTTGTATAAAAAGGTAATTACATTTTAAACCTACAATTTCTTAATTTTGTTTAATTTATTAATTAAGTGAAAAAAGTTGCTTTGAAACATTAAATATGCTTCATCTTACTATGATCTTACTATGATGCCCGAATTATCACGCAATGAAAACCCTTGTCAGACCCTTTAAGTTAAATTTTTACATAAATTAGAACAAAATATAGAGTTCAGTTGGTTAAATATCTATCATTTTGAAAACTGATTTTAGTACACAATTACCCAGAACTTTGACCAGTTTTTATAATTTTATAATATTCGGCAAATGAAATTCTTCATATTATCTTATATAGGTTTTCCTTCCTCTTCAGTTTCTTATAGGCCAATTGATCCTTAGATATTTACATTTACAATGCCTTTGTCTGAGATAAAATTACAAATAGTTAATGTACTTTATTTAGTTCATCGATAAGCACGGTTAAAAAAAATCACGTGCAGGGCGAGACAAATAGAGACAGAAGCGGGACTTGCATCACGTGGATTGGCGGAATCAAGAACATGAAAATATAAGGAATAACTGTCTGATTTTTCAATCGATTGGCTTGCGTGATAATTTTATTATAATTTAATTATCACGCGAGCTAATCGATTGACCATCGTCATGAAATCGAAAAATAAGACAGTTATGACATACAAATCTTGAAAATAATGCCGACGTAGTATTTAATATTGTGTGCAAGGGTATCTTAAGGTAGTATTTAGATCATTATTCGAAATGGTCGCATTTGGTCGTGTAAATTTAAAACAGAAAGTTACGGATGAAATATTTACTTTTTTATTCATTGTATTGAGGCCAATGAGTCAGGCTATAAGAAGCACTCCACCATGACGTCATTAAAGGACGTCTATAAATGGAATATATATACATGCATGCCCTAATTAAAAGTAAAAGATTCGACAACCTCGGGGTTTAACTCATATCTGTTTGTAAAATTTATTTTATTTCAATAATCAAAAATTATATTCATACACATAAAAATAGCCAAAACGCAAATCTTGCTAAAACATACATTATAAATTACACAATCTTATACATACAATTAATATATTTTGTGATAATACCTTATAATACAGATCTACCATAGCATAAATTTATCATGCAATTGGGAAGAAACATACAGGTTAAGTTGAAATTTATCCGACTGTTATTCTAATTTTCACTTAAGCAGTACTTAAATGAATTTTCATTGATCAATGGATAATGGACTAGATGTAATGATTACTAGATTCCGGTTATGATATACTAATTGACATTTTTACATGCATATACATGTATGTGTGTAGTTTGTACTTTTGAAAGTAGAAACTGTATCTAATAAGTAAAATGTTGTTCACAGAAAAAAAATTACCACTCCTTAACTTTGTTCCAATGATTTTTAATCTATCCTTTTAACTTTTTTCATAATTTCATTTTATTCTCTTCATAAGTCCAGTAATATATAGACTATGACAGTCAATGACAATACTCCGATGGACACCAAGTGAGCAATAAGAAGAAAAATCCTCATCCTAGAAAACTGATAAAAGAATAAAAAGAGTTAATGAAATCTTTCGTGAAGTTTTAAAATAAATCATGTTTGACAAAGTTTCAAAAAATCTTTTACCATCAAATCTGCATTAGTTAAATATTGAAGCCACTGTTTATATACTTATGGAACTGACAATGTAGCAATTGACTAGAGTGTCTTAAAATTTTCAGTCATTAAAGACCTTTTATCACATAAAGATACCTTGCTATTTGCGCTCTGCTTTTCAGACTTTCCATTGTGATCCATGTTTGTCATGCTTATTGTATTCTTAGCATCTATTTAAAAAATATTAAATTAAATTTCAAATTATGCACGGTTATAAAAATATTTATACAAAAAAATATTCTTTTCAGTAGGTTTTTTTATTTAAACCCTTCAAACACATACAGAGAGAGAGAGAAAGAGAGAGATATTACCTGCAGTTTGAGTACGTTCCCTCATCTTCAGAATTTCAAACATAACTTCGAATAGTACAAATACAGCAATATACACATACATTACGTATGTTGCTCCTATCTTTACTCCAGCTTTTGTCAATTGCAGACCAAAAATTATGTTAATCACTGAAATGAATGCAAAATTTTATTAAATTAGTTTTATTCTACAAAAACTGCCCGAGTCCATATAATCCTATTTATCTCTATTTACTTACTTTATTGAGCTATAAATTTACATGTAAAAATGATAAGAATCTCAAAATTCTGAAAAGTTTTATTAGAAATATTACCTGCTAAAATATGGGCAGAAACACCGACAATAAAATGAGCCCAGTTGAAGTATTTTCGTCTGTCATCGTCGGGGGAACACCGAAAAAAAGACATGATTGGCTGTAACAGGAATACATGTGAAATAAAATTCAACACGATAGGCTGAATACAAAATAGAAAAAGAACGAAATGACTGGCTAAAGAAAACATCAGATTTCACAAGCTATACTCAGTATTCCCTAATCTAAATTTAGTATTTCTCTGATTACACTTTTTTGCCTTATTGTTCTAAATAAAAGTGGTAACTTACGAGGGTCATTCAAAAAATACGTAGACAATGCTTCTCATCGTCATATGATTATTACAAGATTATAGATCAACACATTTTCGTAAACATAAACATTTGTTTTGTCGAAGTGTAAAGTTTCATTCCATTTTATTAAACAGAACTCACGTTAGCCAAAATTAAAAGCAACATGTTTTGCTACCACGGAGCACGGTTAACCAATATTGTCACGTCAAAAACAACGCCGAGAAAGTTTGTCAAAAGTATACACATTTTTGTTATTTCAAACACGGTTTGTTGCGTCTTCTCCATTCGAAACACATATTCACAATACTTAACACCTGGTTTGCTAACAATTGTACAAATATAGCTTGAATTAGAATGTTATTGTTTTCAAATTCTTTGATTTACCATGCAACTTTTATTATTTCTGCAACATTGAAGCACACATCACGTTCAATGACGTTCCTAACTCTTTTGACAATATTTTTAACTTTAACCTGTTTCTTTGCAGACAATCCATCGTCCGATTCAAACTCGCTACCACTCAAAAATTGTATTTTCAACTTAATACAAATACACAGATTTCTTTTCATACAGGTCCTGATTTATAAGGATTTTTTAAGCTTGTAGAAAAAGTTTTCCGAATGTAAAGTCTAATTTTATTGCTACTTGCTGCTCCGTGACGTCCTCCAACGTCATGGTTTTTTGCCTTTTTTAATCAAGTTCATATGTATTTAGAAGCTGATATCTTTTAAATGGAACGAGATATTACATAACCTGATTTCATTTTAATTAATACAGCAATACTTTATTTAAACACATAAATTTTATTTCGTTTCAGCTCCATTTTTTAGAGGTATAGCTGTAAATACTATAAATTGAAAATTAGAAAATTACTCAATTTTGACGGTGCTCCGTGACCCCATTTTTGCTGTTCTAAATCCTTGGTAATTTTAATAAATATGAGGATGCATTCCAAATTTTTTTCTCAAATTATTTGAACCTATTGTTAAAATATTTGTACCAAATTTGGATATGATATGACGTTAAATAAAAAAGTTAGGACAAAAGTCTACGAACTTTTTGAATGACCCTCGTACAACTGAATGCAATGTAATTTACATAATGCTTATTTTTGCTTTTTGCCTTGGAAATTGATTGGAAAAAAATGTTTCCTCATAAACAGTTTCTGTTTACTTACGTTGATACAAGTCAAAATCAAGACTACAATTCCTAAAATAGGATGAGAATTCAACTGATTTCTGTCTGATGCTTCTAAATTCTGAAATCAAAAAATCATATTTCATAATTTTCAATTAATCATTTATTCATCACAAAATAGATTATTATTATTATTATTATTATTTAACAGATATTCGCTAAAAATATATGGTAAATTGAAGCAAATCAATCAGTTTTACATGAAGATTATGTTTATCGTGTCCAATGATACTGGACTGATATTCAGTTTTAGTTCCTTTTGGCTTACATCTTCGTATTTCTCTGAATCCAGTATAATGATCATAAAAGACGTCACCGTTAGGACCAACATAAGTACCATACAAGCACAGTGAACCTACAAATTAATGATGTAAATTAAATTGCTTAAATTAAATCACCCGCCAAAAATTGCTGAAACCAGCTATAAACATGTTTCTTATTACATGCTTTTCTCTGTGAGTGATTAATCAACGCAACTGTCTCTACTGGCGATTTCCTCATTTTGAAGCAAAAATGCATAACAGCTCGTTGCGGCGTTGTTTTTTTTTCCATTTCCTATATTTTATGCATCAGAGTAAAACAACAATGTCTATAATCAAAAGTGCTAATGACGTCAATTTAGCTTTCAACTAAGGACTAGAAAGTGACGTAAATTTTATCTTAATCAAAATATTGGGCGATTAATCATTTAAATGTGTCTCTTTTTTCATTCTAAAAACACTTTGTAAAAACTGTTAGATGTGACGCGGCGACATCCCCTCTGCTTTTTGTTTTAAACATCTATAAAATAGTCAAGTTAACATTATTAAGAAGCCTCTTTACAAGCACACTAAAGAGTGATAGAAATATACAGTACGAGGGCTGTTCGGAAAATATTGAGACAATTACATTTACTCCATAAAGGACGGAGATAATTTCATGAAAATTCATCAACATTTTATAAAGAACGAATAAAACACTTCCGCAAAATTTTTAATTCCCAAGATAATAAGAAAAGTTTTGGTGAGATGATAAACATGCATATTTCTATCGACACGGAGCAGCAACGCTACGTCATTTAACGTCACGTCAGCCAGAGATGGTTTCTCATGTGAAACGATCGCGTTTCATATTTCCTTCTTTGTTATTACATGTATAACATTACAAAAATAATTCTCTTTTCTTAAACTATTTTTTTTTTAAATATATGCTACTGCTACCCCAATGTAAAATTTTCATTTGTGGGAAAGGATGACTTAGAATCATGCAGTGCCGATTTATGCAACGCGGGTCAACGATATCAATACCGTAAAGATATTAATAACGTACGTAATAACTGATGGTCGTCCATAGCTTTTGATTTTATTCTGGATAAACTAATTGTAAAACAAAATGTATTATTATACCTCATTATAAATATTCTACACAACGCGTTATCTGATTGGTTCTAGGTTATCACGTGATCGGGCCGTAAAACTTCATATTTCCCGTCGTCGGCACGCTTTTCATCATATTCCACCTCTTCGGAACACCTAGTGAATTTTCCCGCAATATAGTTCTCTTTCGTTGAACGAAAACTCCCGAGAGTAGTAGACGTCACAATAGCCTGGTTGACGTCACAAAACTGATGACAATGTGTTGAACAAAGGGTTTTATAGTACAAGTTCTTTACGTTAAGAATGAAAGTGAATTTGAGAGCGGTGCCGAATTTGAAAGTTTATGTTTATTTCAAAGGCTTGCTTGTTTCGGTATAATAAACAATTCATTGCATGAATGTTCGGGAAACATGAAGACTTATTCAGCCAAGAAATATCATATTCCCCTCGGGCGAAGCCCTCGGGGAATATGATTTTCTTGGCTGAATAAGTCTTCATATTTCCCTCACTATCATGCAATAAATGTATAATATACCAATGAAATAACAAACCCTATCACAATATTTTTTCTCGTTGTTATTGTTTTAGCGGGTCGTTTAGTCTGGAAAAGTGTTTTACAAAGCATATTACAAAATTTAAGGTTTGCTGGCTGCTCCGCTCTTGACGTCAAAATCCATTTTTTTCGTTCTCAGCAGATTTCTCTCCCGCGCTTAATTTTTTTATGATCTCCGTATTTCTGATCAAAATTGTAACAAAGTTGCACAACATGAATTTGAAATAAAGCTGAAAAATTATGCACATAAACTGAATAATTTTCGCTCTTATTATAGGTCCACGAAGAGTTAGAACGTTGATGTTACATATTTTCAATATCTGATTTCGTGACTGCTCCGGGTACCTCTACTATTGAAGCATTTATATATCATTGTACAGAAAATATTTAATATTTGTAATATATTTTTTGCTTTTATTAATTTTTAGTGTATGTCAAACGTACATGCAAATTTTCACCGAAAGACGTTCATTAGAAAGCAAAATATCCACAATGTCTCAATAATTTTCGAACAACCCTCGTATATTACTCAATTTGTTGTCAATTCAAGTATTCTTAACATTTTAAAAAGCCAAGATAGATTAACTAAACATGTTATTTACACGTACTCGTATTTTCTACATGGAAGTAAATAACAGTGATTTCTGTTCACCATGTTCATTGATACCATGCTGAGTTTGAACATTTTTTCTGGGGTAAATGCCACCTACCATACATTGAAAACTACATGGATAAGCTCTCTATTTTTACCTTTGTTCAATATAATTTTGTCAAAGTCCAAAAAATATTTTGTACTAGTGTAGAGAGGGTCCTTAAATGAAAATTTCAATTCTATTACAATTATATATGTGCATCTTTTGGTACATTACATTTGATAATATGACGCTATATAAAAAAGATATGGACACTGTGACATTATTTTTGGATCAACCCTTGTATATTATGTACGAGTATATAAAATAGAATATAATCTCACTTGATTGCCATCTTTTCAAGCCAGGGGAGTAAACTGAACTGAAAACCCTTGGCTTGGAAAAATTTAGATTATTTTTGTTTGCGAAAGTTTACGCATAAATTCTGATGAAATAGAAATTGAAGGCATGAAAAATTTAATAATTTCCTCAATATTTGTTAAAGTAATGAGAGCATTTATGCACTCAGAAATGATTTATAATATTGTACTAGGTCGTAGTATTCTACTTATCAGTCCTTTGTACTTTGTCCAAAAGTTGAGGACTCTCTCGATTTTATTTGGAGACACAGACGAGAGAGCGGAAGGTTTTTTGAAGCAACCACCATTTTTGGCTGAAAAGTAATCCAATCAATCTGCGCATCACATTCAAAGATATGTAAAGCTGTCGCTAGACATACCTCGTATGCCCATGTTTTTCCATGTTTCAACAACACACAAATGTTGTAGCTAAGATGAAGCCGTTTTAATCTCGCAGTCGTGTACCTTCCTGTACAATATGAAACTAGAGTTGAAGCATTATTTTTGCACAGTGTATCTTTTCTTATGGCACTTTCGACTTTCCTATGCGCTGTGCAAATGGTATGTATTTTTTCATCTTATTGTCTAAAATATTTTTAAATCAGTATTTGAAACATATTTTTACAATTGAAAACATTCTCTGAAGAATGTTTTATGTGGTACCTGAGAAAAGTGTTAATGATTGCTCATAAGAGGATGAGCATAGCAAAAAGCTTTACATTTTCATATCCGCCCCAAGGCTGTCCAAAAGTAAACAAGAGGCAAATGGGCCACATTGCTCACCTGAGTAACTTTGGCCACGCTGTCATTTAATAGATTTCCCCCTTTGTAATATCTTATCTTGACCTTTACAATCCTAAATGGTCAAGATATGAATAATTTAGGATCTACACTACCCCCAGGAAGGTTCCACGTAAGTTCTTGAGAAGAAGATTTTCAAAGTTTTTCCTATATATTTCTATATAAAACTTGGAAAACCTATTGTGGCCCCGCCCTACCCCCGGGGTCATTATTTGATCAATTTAGAATCTACACTACCCAAAGATGCTTCCGCATAAATTTCAGCTTTTCTGGCCCAGTGGTTCTAGAGAAGAATATTTTGAAAGTTTTTTCCTATATATTCCTATGTAAATATTGAATTCCCTATTGTGGCTCCGCCCTACCCCCGGAGGTCATGATTTGAACAATTTGGAATCTACATTACCCAAGGATGCCTCCACATAAGTGTCAGCTTTTGTGGCCCAGTGGGTCTTGAGAATAAGACTTTTTAATGACCCCACCCGATTTTTGTATTTTCTTGAGACTTGGTCCTTTATTTTAACAATTTAAATTCTCCTTTTCCCAATAATGCATTGTACCAAGTTTGGGAGAGAAAAAAATGGCCCAGTTGTTCTAGAGAAGAAGTTGAAAATTCGAAAAGGTTACGGACGGACGGACAGTTAGACAGACGGACAATGGGTGATCAAAAAAGCTCACTTGAGCTTTCAGCTCATATGAGCTGAAAGGATATGGTTCCCTTTGCAGTTTCAATTCTTTTTAGTCATCTACAAAAAAAGCATACAAATCACATTCTTTTGTTATATTTTTTATAATAAAAGATATACATTTTCTCAATCTTCTTGCAGCTAACGTGATAACTACAAAGCCATCTATAACCTTCCTGCATAGATGTTTCTCATTGTATTTACTAATAATTGTACTGGTGATGATTTTTTTGGGATAATTATTAAGAAACAGAAAGTTCAAGCTTAAGATCCTGCATGCATTAAATCAATATTTTCTTGATGTATTATCAGAGGGATGAATTCTGAAGCACCTCCGTTGACAAATGAGTAGAAAATTTAGCTAAGCTGGTCTTGTATTGATACCTCATCTTAAAATGTATGCTGGAAAGACTACATTTATGTATATTTTCAATACTGTATTTCAACTATATTTTTTGTTTACTGAATATGTAGATTGGAGTTGGAAAACATTTCCTTGTAAATCTGTATTTTCTAAGTCAGTAAATAGATGTGCTAGAAATGTCTTTCGTGAAAGATCGTACCAGTTATCTTGTTTGTTTGTTGTTGATCATTCATATTATAAATCAACAGAATTACAATTTTGTTAATTATTCAATGACCGCTTAAAGACATTTTCGAATTGTTTCAGGATTTTCAACTATAAACCTTGTTGTGTCGGAGAGATATGGAATTCAACAGAGAATAAATGCATGCGTGAGCAAAGTTGGAATTTTCATACTATAAAAATACTCATTTTTTATCATTTTATGAAAAATTATTTACTTTTTATTTTCATTTGTACAGAGTGTCCCTCGGGATATTTTGGAGAAAATTGTACTTCACTGTGCAATGTTCCGGAATATGGATATAGATGTTCATCAGGGAAGTGTACATGCAACCGTGTCACTTGTAAAATATGAAAATCTAGGGAATGTTCAACATTGCCCGGTAAAATGTGCTTAAATATTTTTCCTGTAATGAGTTTCGTATTTTTATTGAGAATGAAACTCACAAAATGATTTTTTTTTAATTTTTACTTTTAAAAACCAGTCACGAAAAAAGCTTTAGAAAGAACAACAAATCCATATCCAAGTTATAAGACGCAACATATTTCAAGTATGATGTTCAACAATTCGTCGACAGAAATATTCTTCAGAAAAACAACCATTATAAATGCAACTCTATCAAAGAATCAAACAAGCCTTGATAAGGAGGGTAAAATACCTTATATAATTATACTAAGTATATGTGGTGTGATATTATTGTGTGTTGTCATTGGTGAGTGTGTCATTGTCGTTCGAAAAAATTTTGCCAAGGAGATTTACAAAATGATCAGCAAAGTTTTGATCCTATGTACAGTGTCGTCACAATTAGAAATGAGTAAAAATTTATCAAATTAAACGGGCTTTTCTTTACAAAGACGTCTTCATTTTTAAAAAAAAGATGTTTCGAAAACGACAAACGATTTACACATTTCATGAATTTTGCTTCCCAAGCCAGAACATTTTGATAACAAATTTCATCCCTCCTCAGATGATGAATAATTCACTGGATTTTTCGTATTTTCTGTATTGTTTCCCGCTCTCCATTGCCATTTTCTATTTTAAAGAAAGTAAACTTGACAGAATTTCCCATGGATCTGAAAGCATACATTAATGGTAACTATTTATGTGTCATCCCTTACTGTTATAGGGGAGCTCAATTTTTAAAATCTCATTCGAAAATCCCGAACCTATCACTTTAAAGTACCGAGCGCTTGGCGAATAAACAGTTACTGTAACTATATTCTATTAATATTTAGGTCAAAAGCAGCTGACATTTGATTCCGTTACTTTGAAATCAGTCTTGTTATCAAACTTTAACATTCTGATACTTTTCCCGAGCACATCCATTTTTTCCACTCATAATTTCTTCGTGCGTGAATGTATAAATAAATTAAAAGATTAGTATATCCTTAGATCTTTCAAACAAAATGCCAAAATGGTTTACACTGTTTGTACGATTAGATTAAAGGCAAAGGACACAAAGTGTAGAGAATTTAATACATGCTTTCAAAGTCTTTTGGTTCAAGTGCAATGATCTATAACATTGTATCTGTATTTTTTAAAATTTTGTTTGTCTTTTGATTAAGTGTATGTATAACAAATTGCATTGAAAAGTAAAAACCTGAAAACTATGGGTAAATACTCTGTTACTAATTTTAGTGACTTTTTCTAAACAGTTTAAATTATCTTTGAATTTATAATCTAATAGTCTTTGTATGTTTCTTTTATTATTTCCCTAAATATACTTTATGTAGAGACACAAGCTTCATGATTATTTCTACATGGAAGTAAATAACAGTGATTTCTGTTCACCATGTTCATTGATACCAAGCTGAGTTTGAACATCTTTTCTGGGGTATATGCCACGTACCACATATTGAAAACTACAAGGATAAGCTCTTTATATTTACCTTTGTTCAATATAATTTTTTCAAAGTCCAAAAACATTTTGTACTGGTGTAGAGAGGGTCCTTAAATGAAATTTTCAATTTTATTAGATTTATACATGTGCATCTTTTGGTATAATATATTTACGAAAGCCCAGAAGGCTCATTCGAGATTCAAGTTTCGAAATACGAGATTCAAAATTCGAGATTCGAAATTCGAGTTTCGAGATTCAAGATCCAGACTAACCAATCAAAAGGCTCATTCGAGATTCGAGGTTCGAAATTCGAGATTCGAATTTCGAGTTTCGAGATTCAAAATCCAGATTAACCAATCAAATGCGGGTTTAACATTGATTACTCCCCTTTATTATGTTTAATATATCAATAAATCGTTTAATATATTTATAACAAATGAGTCATTTGAAGAAATTACAATGCAAGAAAGAGTGTTATATATATTAGAAAGAAAGTTAAATAGTCATTTGATTTTTGGTCAGCAAGATATACTTCAATTTATATTATGACTTCTTAAATATTAAATAGAATACAATGGATTGTTGACATAATAATAAAGTTATAAATAGTGACTAAAGATTAACAAAATCCTTGTAGCCTTGATAAATAAAAACCGAGTATATTTTAGTCTTTGACCATAACGCTATGGTCAGAGACTAAAATATAAAACCATAACGCTATAGTTCTGCAGCTAATTTAGACTAATCTACTGTTTGATATCAGACAAAATGAATGCTGCATTTATTCTAATTCATATTTGCAATCTATATAATTGTTAATTAGTTCAAGAAATCAAAGCCTTAGATGAAGATAAGTAATTGAATACTTTATTTTAATGCATTTCCTCTACTAGGAAAACGAGCGCGGTTTTTATTTATCAAGGCTACCTTGCCTTTCAAATTTTTAAAGTAACATTTTCAGTGTCGGGAAAAATTGGCATGTGTTGCCGGTAGGGGTGGGGATTTTGTTAATCCTTAGGCACTATTTATAACTGTATTATTATGTCAGCAACCCTTTATATACAGTAGACAATGCAAAAATATATATATTCCTGATATATGTATTCTATTTAATATTTAAGAAGTCATAATATTAATTGAAGTATATCTTGCTGATCAAAAATCAAATGATTATTTAACTTTCCTTCTAATATATATAACACTCTTTCTTGTATTGTAATTTTATCAAATGACTCATTTGTTATAAATATATTAAACGATTTATTGATAGATAAAACATAATAAAGGGAAGTAATCAAATGTTGAACCCGTATTTGATTAGTTAATCTGGATCTTGAATCTCGAAACTCGAATTTCGAATTTTGAATCTCGTATTTCGAAACTTGAATCTCGAATGAGCCTTCTGGGCTTTCGTATATATTTGATAATATGACGCCATATACATAACATATGGACGCTCTGACAATACTTTTGGATCAACCCTCGTATATTATGTACATCTATATAAAAGAGAATATAATCTCACTTGTTTGCCATTTTTTCAAGCCAGGGGAGTAAACTGAACTGAAAACCCTTGGCTTGGAAAGATTTAGATTATTTTTGTTTGGGAATGTTTACGCATAAATTCTGATGAAATAGAAATTGAAGGCATGAAAAATTTAACAATTTCCTCAATATTTGTTAAATTAATAAGAGCATTTATGCACTCAGAAATGATATATGATCTTGTACTAAGTTGTAGTATTCTACTTATCAGTCCTTTGTACTTTGTCCAAAAGTTGAGGACTCTCTCGATTTTATTTGGAGACACAGACGAGAGAGCAGAGGGTTTTGTGAAGCAACCACTATTTTTGGCTGTAAGGTAATCCAATCAATCTGCGCATCGCATTCAAAGATACGTAACGCTGTCGCTAGACAAACCCCGTATGCCCATGTTTTCCATATTTCAACAACACACAAATGCTGTAGCTAAGATGAAACCGTTTTAATCTGGCAATTGTGTACCTTCCTTTACAATATGAAACTAGAGTTGGAGCAGTATTTTTGCACAGTTTATCTTTTCTTATGGCACTATCGACTTTCCTATGCGCTGTGCGAAGGGTATGTATTTTTTCATCTTATTGTCTACAATATTTTTAAGTCAGTATTTGAAACATATATTTTCAAATGAAAATATTCACCGAATAATGTTTTATGTGGTATCTGAGAAGAGTGTTTATGATTGCTTTTGTCATAAGAGCATGAGCATAGAAGGAAGCTTTACATTTTCATATCCGCCCCAAGGCTATCCAAATGCAAACAAGAGGCCCTTGGGCCTCATCGGTTACCTGAGTGACTTTTGCCACGCTGTCATTTAACAGATTTCCCCCTTTGTAATAGCTATCTTGATCTTGACAACTCTAAATGGTCAAAATTTGAATAATTCAGAATCTACACTACCCCAGGAAGGTTCCACATAAATTCCTAAGAAGATTTTAAAAAAATTTCTATACATTTCTATATAAAACTTCTATTCCCTATTGTGCCCCGCCCTACACCCAGGGATCATGATTTGAACAATTGAAAAACTAAACTATCCAAGGATGCTTCCACACAAGTTTCAGCTTTTCTGGCCCAGTGGGTCTTGAGAAGAAGATTTTGAAAGTTTTTCCTTTATTTTTCTATGTAAAACTTGGACTTCCTATTGTGGCCCCGCCCCACCCCCAGGGGTCATGATTAAAACAATTTAAAATCTACACTTTCCAAAGATGCTTCCACATAATTAAGTTTCAGCTTTTCTGGCCCAGTGGGTCTTGAGAAGAAGATTTTGAAAGTTTATCCTATATATTTCTATATAAAACTTGAATTCCCTATTGTGGCCCCGCCCTTCCCCCGGAGTAATTATTTGAACAATTTAGAATCTACACTACATAAGGATGCTTCCACATCAGTTTCAGCTGCTTCCACATAAGTTTCAGCTTTTCTGGCCCAATGGTTCTTGAGGAGAAGAATCTGAATGTTTTTTCCTATATATTCCTATGTAAAACTTGGATTCCCTATTATGGCCCTGCCCTACCCCCGGGATCATTATTTGAATAATTTAGAGTTTACACTACCCTAGGATGCTTCCAAATAAGTTTCAGCTTTTCTGGTCAAGTGGTTCTTGAGAAGAAGATTTTGGAAAAGATTTTTACTATATATTTTTATGTAAAACTTGAATTCCCTATTGTGGCCCCGCCCTACCCCCCGGGGGGGGGGGGGGGTCATGATTTGAACAATTTAGAATCTACACTTCCCAAAGATGCTTCCACATAAGTTTCCGCTTTTCTGGCCCAGTGGAGTGGCCCAGTGGTTCTTGAGAAAAAGATTTTGAAAGTATTTCCTATATATTTCTATATAAAACTTTAATTCCCTATTGTGGCTCCGCCTAACCCCCAGAGGTCATGATTTGAATAATTTAGAATGTACATTACCCTAGGATGCTTCCAAATAAGTTTCAGCTTTTCTGGCGCAGTGGGTGTTGAGAAGACTTTTTAATGACCCCACCCTATTTTTGCATTTTGTTGATTATCTCCCCTTGGAAGGAGACTTGGCCATTAATTTTAACAATTTTTAAAAATTCTCCTTTTCCCAATGAGGCTTTGTACCAAGTTTTGTAAAAAAAAAAAAAAATGGCCATGTGGTTCTACAGAAGAAGTTGAAAATTCGAGAAGTTTGCGGACGGATGGACAGCTAGACAGCCGGACAACGATCATCAGAAAAGCTCACTTGAGCTTTCAACTCGAGCTAAAAAGATATGGTTGCATCATCAGTTTTAATTCTTTTTAGTCATCTACAAAAAAGCAACCAAATCACATTCTTTTGTTATATTTTTTATAATACAAGATATACTTTTTCTCAGTCATTGAAACAAAATTCTTGCAGCTAACGTGATTTAACAGATAACTACAAAGCCATCCTTAACCTTCCGGCATAGATGTTTCTCATTGTATTTACTAATAATTATGCTGGTGATAATTTTTTTGATAATTAATTTGAAACAGAAAGTTCTAGCTTTTTATTCAATATTGTATTCAAATTAACAATTTATAATAAAGGTCAAGATCTAGTAAATGACTTTAGATTAACCTTTTTAGTGCAAGATTCATTGTGACGCAATCTCAAATTAAACTTTCTTCTCCCATACTTTATGACTTTAATAGAATAATATAAAAAAGGTATTTACATGGAATTCAATTTGAAATCATTAGAAAAGAAATCCCGATACCTATATAAAATTTGATATTATTTTATAGAAAAGGCCAGAACATATAAACTATCGTTTTCTGAGAGACTGTAGGCAATCTGGATATATTACTTTTGTCTGCTACGGAAAAAAACTTCCATATTCGTAACCAGTTTTCTTAATTTTTCATTGTAAATGACATTTTTAAAATATGATTTTTCATCTTGTTTATCTACAAATCATACCCCCAAACACCTTATCTAACCAAGCTAAATTTGAAGGAATCATGAAAGGAATTTATTTCTCAAATTTTATTAATCTGTAAGCACTAATGATTTACTACATCGGGACTTTGAGATCCTGCATGCATTAAATCAATATTTTCTTGATGTATTATCAGAGGGATGATTTCTGAAGCAGGTCCATTGACAAATAAGTAGAAAATTTAGCTTAGCCGGTCTTGTATTGATACCACATCTTAAAATGTACGCTGGAAAGATTACATTTATGTATATTTCCAATACTGTATTTCAACCATATTTTCTTGTTTACTGAATATATAGATTGGAGATGGAAAACATTTTTTTGTAAATCTGTATTTTCTAAGACAGTAAATAGATGTGCTAGAAATGTCTTTCGCGAAAGATGGTACCAGTTATCTTGTTTGTTTGTTGCTGATCTTTCAAATTATAAATTAACAGAATTACAATTTTGTTAATTATTCAATGATCGCTTAAAGACATTTTCGAATTGTTTCAGAATTTTCAACTACAAACCTTGTTGTGTCGGAGAGATGTGGAATTCAACAGAGAATAAATGCATGCGTGAGCAAAGTTGGAATTGTCATACTGAAAAGATGCTCATTTTTTTTATCATTTTATGAAAAATTATTTACTTTTCATTTTCTTTTGTACAGAGTGTCCCTAGGGATATTTTGGAGAAAATTGTACTTTACTGTGCAATGTTCCGGAGTATGGATATAGATGTTCATCAGGGAAGTGTACATGCAACCGTGTCATTTGTAAAATAAGGAAATCTAGGGAATGTTTAACATTGCCCGGTAAAATGTGCTTAAATATTTTTTCTGTAATTAGATAGTTTCGTATTTCTATTGAGAATGAAACTCACAAAATGATTTTTTTTTAATTTCTATATTTAAAAACCAGTCTCGGAAAAAGCTTTAGAAAGAACAAATCCATATCCAAGTTAAATGACGCAACAGATTTCCAGTATGATGTTCTACAATTCGTCGACTGAAGAAGAATATGGAAATAACGAACAGTATTGAATCTCAAAGTCCATAAAACAATACAAAATAAAAGCAGAGCAAACACGGACCCCCCTAACATCAGAGGTGGGATCAGGTGCCATGGAGGAGTGAGCGTCCCCTGCCGACCGTCGTCAATTCAGTGTATAAATAATGGATTAACAATTGGTATGAAAAACGCAGGGGCGTAGCTTCCATTGTGGCAATGAGGCAACTGCCTCACTAGATTTTTCAACAATATTCCCTTTCCCATTAATAAATAATACATATAGCAGAAAATATTTAGTATATAATTTCTTAAAACCTTATTGTTTTTATTTATCATTTAAATAATTCTATAAATTATTTTACTGGTTCTGGGTCAAAATTCATGAGATCGGGCTCTATATATAGTTCTAAAATCTAAAAGTTTTTTTTTTTTTTTTTGAAAAACATTTATGGACCACAACAGCAAGGAGAAGACAAAGTTAACAACCTTTCTATGGAAAAGGGAGAATCAAATCGGAATAAAATCTGGAATCGGCGTCAAGTATTTCACAAATCCCGGTAAACTAGTGAATAATTAAATATTATCTTTCCCTATTAATCCAAATTCAATTATATTTAAATATACCGGTATATTTAAAAAAATAAGTAAAAAAAATAAAATACACTTTTTTTCGAAAATGTGTTAGAAGTTTGAATATACATTTTTATTTACACTATTAAATACTTTGAAATACAGTATGTATACATGTAGAATCATATGAATGCTGAATGTCATAATTCGGAAAAATCACGAAATTTCTGTCCAGAACAGTATAATTTTTATATTCTAAAAACCCCAAATTCAATTTCCGTCGGGGGGCTTCGCCCCCCCTGAACCCCCTACCCGGGCTCCGCCCTGGACGTGCTGGGGGCCTAAGGCGGCCCCCAGACCCCCGGCCACAAAAGTTTTGCCTCACTAGAACTTTAGGTCAAGCTACGCCCCTGAAACGTCAGTCAGCATTTGACTCAATGATCAACTGCATTTGCTGACAAGGTCATTGTATCGACCATAGAACTTACGAAATGATGACGTTAAACGAGACTGCTGATATTCTTGTTTCGTCAACTTGCTTGTCAATAATTTAGCTCGTTTTAGAAATTGTTCATACGTAGAGCATGCTCTTGCATATCGAATCAACTGAGATATATATACTCCGTATGCAGGTGATGAAGGTATATTGCTGCATAAGTAAGGGAAGTTCAAGTCATCACGTTTATCATATAGCTTGGTTGTTAGATTACCATTAGTGTCTTTTTCAAGTAAAATATCCAAGTATGAAACAGAAGTGTCGGACTCTGTGGTATCTTTTATTTCAAGCTCACCAGGATCGTATCGACGTAGGAATGGAAATTACCATTATTAATTGACAATACGTTGTTGATATATCTAAATGCCGAGTTGAAGGCCACAGCAAGTGTTTTCTTCTTTTCACGCAAAAGATTTATTAATTGACAATACGTCGTTGATATATCTAAATGTCGAGTTGAAGGCCACAGCAAGTGTTTCTTCTTTTCACGCATAAGATTTTGCATAAATTCTGCTTCATATGACTATAAAAATAAGTCTGCTAATAACGGAGCGCAATTTGTACCCATGGGAATTCCAATAGATTGTTGGAATACTTGATCTCCAAAAACCACATAGATGTTGTCAATCAGAAACTCAAGCATTTTCTTGATGTCAATTTCAGAGTACTTATGTGTGCAATCAGAATCTGTTTCAACAAAATAATTTTGCAAATGACCAATGACGAGGTAAGTAGATTTACGAGTTCCATTTTTATTGAAGAAGCAGTTGTCAATGATATCAAAAAGCCTGGATTTTAATTTGTCGTGGGGAATTGTTGTGTATAAAGTTGAAAAGTCGTAAGTTTTTAAGCTGTTGATTTCTGTAAAGTCTTGTGATTTCAAAGTGTCCAAAAGTTCTTTAGAATTTTTTAGCATCCACATCTGATTCACGCCACTTCTTGAATGTATAGTTGCACAGTACTCTTGAAGTTTTTCCTTCACTATTGTCAATATCTTAGTGAGGAGTAACGAAAGAGGCTTGATCGAACATTTACTGGAACCTGCAATGTGTCTTTGTGAGGATTTTTATGAAGTTTTGGAATCCAATATATATAAGGTAGTTCAAAATCAATTTGGCTCTGTGAAATATTGAAAGTGTTCAAAACTGACAGGTGATTTTGAAGAATTTCTTCCTTAGAAAGGGAAGAATGAGTATAAGTAGGATTACCACTTGTAGAATTAAATCCAAGTTTTTCTAGAATGCAATTTATATTATGAGCCTGCCTTACAAACATTCTTCAGAAAAACAACCATTATAAATGCAACTCTATCAAAGAATCAAACTAGCCTTGATAAGGAGGGTAGAATACCTTATATAATTATACTAACTAGTAAGTACATGTATATGTGGTGTGATATTAACTTGTCATTGGTGAGTGTGTCATTGTCGTTCGAAAAAAGTTTTGCCAAGGAGATTTACAAAATGATCAGCAAAGTTTTGATCCTATATACAGTGTCATCACAATTAGAAATGAGTAAAAATTTATCAAATTAAACGGGCTTTTCTTTACAAAGACGTCTTTATTAAAAACAAGATGTTTCGAAAACGACAAACGATTTACACATTTCATGAATTTTGCTTCCCAAGCCAGAAAATTTTGATAACAAATTTCATCCCTCCTCATATGGTGAATAATTCACTGGATTTTTCGTATTTTCTGATTTTTCCCCGCTCTCCATTGCTATTTTCTATTTTAAAGAAAGTAAACTTGAAAGCATACATTGATGGTAATTATTTACGTGTCATCGCTTACCGTTATAGGGGAGCTCAATTTTTAAAATCTCATTCGAAAATCCCGAACCTATCACTTCAAAGTACCGAGCGCTTGGCGAAAGAGCAGTTACTACATGTATCTTCTATTAATATTTAGATCAACAGCGGCTGAGATTTGATTCCGTTACTTTGAAATCAGTATTGTTATCAAACTTTAACATTCTGATACTTTTCCCGAGCACATCCATTTTTTCCACTCATAATTTCTTCGTGCATGAATTATAGATAAAAAGATTAGTATATCCTTAAATCTTTCAAACAAAATGGCAAAATGGTTTACATTCTTTGTCGATCAAATAAAAGTTTAGAGAATTTAGAGAATTTAATACATGCTTTTAAAGTCTTTTTTCAATAGTTTTCTAAAAAGTGCTATGATCTATAACATTGTAACTGTATTTTTTAAAATTTTGTTTGTCTTTTGATTAAGTGTATGTATAACAAATTGCATTGAAAAGTAAAAACCTGAAAACTATGGGTAAATAGTCTGTTACTAATTTTAATGACTTTTTCTAAACAGTTTAAATTATCTTTGAATTTATAATCTAATAGTCTTTGTATGTTTCTTTTTTATTTCCCTAAATATACTTTATTCAGAGACACAAGCTTCCTGGTTACTAGGAAATTAAAAAATAGTTATAATTTTATATATATCATTAAAGAATGGGAAGGAAAAATCAGATTTCCTAAAAATTCTTAATGTTTTAGAGAAATTGCGGAAACTTATTAAATGGATTTTTGATTTTGAACAATAATGTTTCAATATTTACTCGTCTAGATTAAAATAGATCACATCTTATTGTTAAGAACAATAACGTTAACAGTATATCTATTAATTCTTCAGAATTCGAGTTTCATATTAACTTGGATGAAGAGAGACAAAATGTTCCAGACAATTCAACTTACAAAATATTTTGTTTAATTGTATAAACATGGTATTATGCGTTTCAAAATCCATAATAAAGATGAAGATGAGTTAAGGGGAAAGGAAGCAAAATTAAATTTCAAATAAGGTAAAAGTCTATATATCTAATTTACAATATAAATTTACTTGGGGGTGCTGACTGGGGTTTTATTGTGTGAAAACTAAAATAATGAAATTCTTCATTTTTATACCATATATAACATTAACAGCGTACATGCCAAGATTGGATGAAATCTACCGTCCACAGACCATCTCAAAATACAGACAGATTTACTATAGGGTTATATATGAGAGTGCCAATTTTTAAACTGTAATTTCTTAATTTGGTTTGATTTTATAAATTAAGTGAAAAAAGTTGCTTTACAACAGTAAATATGTTTCATCTTACTATGTTGCGCGAAATATTGTGCAAATAAAACCCCAGTCGGCCCCCTTAAGTTATATTTTTATCCAAACTAGAACTAAATATAGAATTCATTTGGTTAAATATCCAACATTTTGAAAACTGATTTCAGTACACAATTACTAGGGTATACCTTTGACCAGTTTTCATAATTTTCGGCAAATTAGTTAATTTTTCATTTCTTTTATAGGTTTTCTTTTTCCCTTCAGTAATTATAGGTCAATTGATCCTCAAATATGACATACAAGTCTTGAAAAAAAAAAACCGATATCATGTGCAAGGGTATCTTAAGGCAGCACTTAGATCATTATTTGAAATGTTCGCACTTGATTGTGTAAAATTTGAAACAGAAAAGTTACAGATAAAATATTTACTTTTTATTCATTGTATTGTGGCCAATGAGTCTGGCTATAAGAGGCACTCTACTATTACGTCATAAATGGACGTCGATAAATGGAATATGTATAATGTATGCCCAAATTGAAAGTAAAAGGTTCTACATTACTAGGGGGGTTAACAATACTGTTTGTAAAATTTATTTTATTTCTATGGTCAAAAATTATATTCATATACATAAAAATAACCAAAACGTAAATCTTGCTAAAACATACATTATAAATTACACAATCTTATACATACGAGGGGTGATCAAAAAGTTCGCGATCTATCTCTATATCTTCAAAACCACAATTCAGATTTGAATAAAATTTTGTACACACATAGTCATACACAAGTTCTAATAGCATATGTTGAATAAAGTTTTGTTCCTTGTTTGTGACGTCACAATATGAAAATGACGTCACTATGTAGGTCACTTGTGACGAAAAATGGTTGTCTCAGTCTTACTCGTTCAACAAACGACTGTACAACTTATTATATATCATAGAAAGCCCTTTGCCGTACCAAATAAAAATTTGTACACAATTTATTAAGACCAATTACTTCCTATAAATTCAACTAATGATTGGATTGATTATTTTAGTGAGGGAAAGCAGATGGTTAAAAATGATACCTGTCATGTTGCCCAGTGAAAGCAAGTTTGAAAAGATATGTGTTTTTTATTAAGCAATTTGCTATCAAAGGCCTCCAAATTACAGTTTGAAAAATAGTTGAATATTTTAACAATAATATAATTATTAAATACCCAAGATATCGTTTACTTTAGATTTTAAACATATTAGATATGATAAAAAGGAAGCACCTATTTGCTATCCACCTTGAATAAACGTCTCTCCCGAGACAAAAGATTCGTGTTTTAATGGTTGCCATGCTTATTTTTGGAAAGGATATTCTTATCAACCCATTCTGTTGCCGAAATTTGACCATTTCTGACAAATGAACTGTTCTTGTTATAAAAATTAACTGACAAGCAGAGAAATATAAAACTCAGAAAATTCGTTCAGCTTTTGTGACAGAACGCTACGAAGCGGGTCACGTGACCGCCAATATTACGTGATTCGCGCATGCGCAGAACGGTGGCTGATGTTCATTTAAGTTCGAGAGGACTAATGTAAAATATGATCAACACTGAAACCAAATATTGTTTCCGTTATGGAAGCTATTCAAACTTTTTGATCACCCCTCGTACAATTTATATATTTTGTGATCATATCTTATAATACAGATCTACCATAGCATAAAATTGTCATGCAATTGAGAAGAAACATACAAGTGAACTTGATATTTTTCCAAATATTATTCTAATTTTCACTTAAGCAGTACTGAAATGAATTTTCATTAATCAATGGATATTGGACTAGATTTAATGATTACTACATCCCAGTTATAATAAACTAATTGACATTTTTACATGCATGTGTACTTTATGTAGTTTTGAAACTGGAAACTAATAAGTAAAATGGTGTTCCCTGAAAAAAGTTACCACTCCTTAACTTTGTTCCATTGATTTTTAATCTGTTCTCTTAATATTTTTTTATAATTTCATTTTATCCTCTTCATATGTCCAGTAATATATAGACTATGACAGTCAATGACAATACTCCGAGGGACACCAAGTGAGCGATAAGAAGAAAAATCCTCATCCTAGAAAACTGAGTAAAGAATAAGAGTTAATTAAGTCTTTCGAGAAATTTTAAAATAGATCATGTTTGACAAAGTTTTAAACAATCCCCTACCATCAAATCTGCATTTTTACCATCAAATCTGCATTAGTTAAAGATATGTATGCCGTGTTAAACAGTATTTTTGCACAGCTGAAACCAAACAAAAATTTCTGGAGTATGATAATCTATCAAAAATGAAGCATTCTCGCAAATTCGACGAAATATTATTCGGTATTAACAAAGTACTGGTCGGGAAAAGAACACGATATTCTCATGCATATTTAAAAAGGACTGACGTTTGTGTTGGATCTGCGCATATGCATGGGAAAAGCATCACGAGAATCATCAGGTCGAGGAAACTATTTTTGTGACGTCTATTCAGCGAGGAACCAACAAGACTGACAAATCGACCAATCAGCTCAAATGCATTAAATGCATTTATGGGTTGCTATTCAGTACATAAATACTACATGTGTTTTTCGAACAGGCTAGTTTTTTAAATCGCTCTCGGAAAGACGTGGTGCATTTTTCCAAGCATTTACACGCTTAATGCATTATGTACATTATCATCTACTAATCCCATGCTAACATTTGCACACAAATGAACAATGATAAAAATAAGAGTTTTCCCCCAGGTCCGTTTGTTTACAGTTTCCCCGTGCTGTACTGACAGTGAAAAGCCAATTTCACGTGACTATATATTCTTCGGTACAAAAAGCAACTAACTTTGAGGTGTGCTCACGTATTGACAATGTTTACAATGTGTACAACTTCGAAACATACAGTATGCTACTCAATACACGTTCTACGATCAATGCACATGAGAATGAATATAGAGGTAATTTTCAATTAAACCGTGAAATTTGTAACTCTTCTTCCTATTTTTCTAAAACAGGTTTCAAAAAATGTAAATTGGCTTTCCAGCCGTCATTTGAAATCGCATCGTTCCATAGCCCACGTGTTTGTAGTAAAAATGTAGTAGACCATCATGCTTTTCGGCTAATTCACGAGATCGCTTTCTGTGAGCATGCAAGACCACGTGTTCATGAATATTTCAATAAGAGGCGGTTTAATATCCGACTCGGAGAGAAAGTAATTTTAACAAAATAATATTTTATAAATTTTAAAAGTGATGGAGTGGAATTGTCTTAATTGCAGAAATTACATAACTTATGTAACTTGATGAGACACTACATATATTTATTTCTTTAGCAATAAAACACTAATACGGCATATATATCTTTAAATATTCAAGCCACTGTTTATATACTAGTGGAACTGACAATGTAGCAATTGTCTAGGGTGTCTTAAAATTTTCAGTCATTATAAACCTATTATATGTATCACATAAAGATACCTTGCTATTTGCGCTCTGCTTTTCAGACTTCCCATTGTGATCCATATTTGTCATGCTTATTGTATTCTTTGCATCTATTAAAAAAAATTAAATAAAAATTCAAATTATGCACGGTTATCAAAATATTTATATCAAAAATATTCTTTTTAATAGTTTTTTTTTAATTTAAATGTGCCCTTAAACCCTTCAAACACATACACAGAGAGAGAGAGAGAGACTACCTGCAGTCTGAGTGCGTTCCCTCATCTTCAGAATTTCAAACATAACTTCGAATAGAACAAATACAGCAATGTACACATACATTACATATGTAGCTCCTATCTTTACTCCAGCTTTCGTCAATTGCAGACCAAAAATTATGTTTATCACTGAAATGAATGCCACATTTTATTAAATTAGTTTTACTACAACTCCCTCCCCCCTCCCCCCCCCCCCCTCCCCGAGTCCATATAATCCAATTTATCTCTTTTACTTACTTTATTGAGCTATAAATTTACATGTAAAAATAATAAGAATCTCAAAATTCTGAAAAGTTTTATTGGAGATATTACCTGCTAAAATATGGGCAGAAACCCCGACAATAAAATGAGCCCAGTTGAAGTATTTTCGTCTGTCATCGTCGGGGGAACACCGAAAGAAAGACATGATTGGCTATAACAGGAATACATGTAAAATAACGTTCAACATGATAGGCTGAATAAAAAATAGAAGAACGAAATGATTGGCTAAAGAAACCTCGGATTTCATACGCTACACTGAGTATTCCCTAATTCAAAATTAGTATTTCTCTGATTAAATATTTTTGCCTTATTATTCGGAATAAAAGTTCTTACTTACAACTGGATGCAATGTAATTTACATAGTGCTTATTGTTGCTTTTTGCCTTGGAAATTGATTGGGGAAAAAAGTTCTTCATGATTAGTGTCTGTTTACTTACGTTGATACAAGTCAAAATCAAGACTACAATTCCTAAAATAGGATGTGAATTCAAATAATTTCTGTCTGATGCTTCTAAATTCTGAAATTAAAAAATCATATTTCATATTTTTCAATTAATCATTTATTCATCACAAAATAGATTATTATCATTATTAAATAAATATTCACTTAGCAGTGTGAAAACTTGTATTTACTAAAAATATCAGGTGAATTAAGAACATAAATTAGCTTGACATGAAGATTGTTATTTTTTTATGTGTCCAATGATACTTGACTGAAATTCAATTTTAGTTCCTTTTGGCTTACATCTCTGTATTTCTCTGCATCCAGTATAATGATCATAAAAGACGTCACCGTTAGGACCAATACAAGTACCATACAAGCACGATGAACCTACAAGTTAATGCTGTAAATCCTATCACCCATCGAGTAACCATTAAGATGTTTTGAAAGATGTCATTTAAACTTTGTGAACCAAATTTTTGGTCACGAATTGCAAAATTCTGCATATTGATGACAAAAAGAAGTACATCTTTATATGTGTAAAAGTTAATGCACCTGAAACCAGACTTTTTGCCCAAGAATAACTCTTTCGCTCCATTCTGATTTGAAGTACCGGGCAATAACCAAGCCCACACTCGAGAAGACCATCCAAGCTAAAACCATCACTAGACCTGTAAGTAAAATACATAACATGCAGTAAAAAATATCCATGCACCTCAAACAAATTTGTAAGTTATACATGTATCTATAAATCATTCTAAATATATTTACTAGGATACCTTCGCAGCACATGAATATGAATTTCATTTCGTTACTGGGACAATAAAATGTCCTTAATATGAAATATAACACTACTTTCCAGCACATGTTAATGAAAACACATTATTTTATTTATATAAATTGGTGATATTTAAAATTTTTGTTTATTTGGATGACGGTATAAAGCACCACGAAGCTTTTTAAATTTTACATTTTGATTTCATTATAATTTTATATTTACTTCTTTCAAGAAATGCAAAGACGACACATACCGTGTAGTTTTGCTGTTGGCTCTTTCAGTTTCTTCCCAGTGATCACCTCAAATCCAAATAAATCGACAGCATGCTTTGTTCTGGGAGGTTTGTGAGCATAATGTTCCTGCAGAACTCCATCTGAGATATGGAGAAAACAGACTTGTTGGAAAAAAAACTTATGTAGAGGAATTTATCCCATGTTTAACCTTTATCCCGTTGATATAGCTCATGTGATATTTTAAATTTATCACACACTAACAATGGAGAAAAGCAGTAAAATGAAATATCTTATAAAATCAATGGAACAAACATTGTTCGTGGTGTAAAAAAATTTTACAAGAAGACAAAATTATTGCCAACTGCTTCACTTTATACATTAAATTGTGTAGTTACATATCTAGACTAATAATCACTTTTGTTGATTTAAATGATTTCCGCCATTTCACTGTGTCTTTGTATATATTGTACAAAGAATCATTTATACCATTAAGCTGTCTGAGAGTAAAATTAAATACCCCGGTAGTCACAATTCTCTCAAACTCATGTACCTCTAGACTACTGCTTACATATTTCGATAAGATTACATGATCTTATTTAAGGGGCATCTGTTTATTGGATAATTACCTGTTATGAATCCTTCTGCAATAAGAAGGTACCATTTTGTATTCAAATCGAAGATTTTTGGATTTGTTGAATTGATTTGCCTATCAAATGAACACTTAAATATGGACCCAGTCGCAGAAGTTACAATATTTGAAATTTTCTCCAGCGGCTGAAAATTAAAAGGAATGCATTTCAAAAACAAAGTAAAATAGTTTTGTATGAAATTGATATATCAAAATTTAATAGTTACGCTTTTATTTTTTTATCATTAAAAAATTTTGAAATCATATTGATTTTTTAATTTGAATGTTAAATTATACCAGTAAGGTAGATTCATCAGAACGGAAAAAGTACAACATATACTTTGTAATTTATATCACATTTATCCAGTCTTAAGGAAATATTGAATTAACTTTTTACTTACTTTGAGATATTCACTGTTTCAAACGGTTGTGTAATTTGTTTTGCAACACAAAATTGTAAAGAAAACCTTTGGATGCGAACAGATGTTGGCGATACTAACTTTGACTTGTAATGCTCTAAATTCCTACTGTGCTTCAGTGGTCAATGTTGTACAATATGCTCTGTCTCTTCTATGTGTTACCAGTATTAGTGCCATTAGACTTACATTGGACAATCTGGTGTAAGTTTCCTCCACATTGTACCCTTCTTCTACTGAGACGCTGCCGGACACATATTTACAAGCTATTGTGCTGTCGTCACCCTAAAACAGTTCTGAACATTATTAGAATTCTTCAGATTGCTTCTGCAATCTTAATATTTATTCAGAGACTTTATTATCATTCTTTCTTAAATACGAGGGGTGTTCAATAAATAATGTCCTGAATTCTATGGCATACAATAGAGAAACATATGACATTACGCTTGACTTTCTCATGATTTAATCTTTAATTTATTTATATCAGTTAATGTGACCACTTTTCATCTCATATTTTCATTGTGAGAAGCTGGAAAACAAGGGCTATTCGATGCACTGAATTAAAATGAATGGTAAAAAATCAGTAAACTAGAGCGAAATTAAACGCTTCATTTAAGCTGCTGTAAAACTTGATAAGAATTCCAAAAAATATTCATTGAAATTTGTGAAAGTTACAGCAACCAATGCCTGTTTTATAGACACATGAGCAGGTGGATTTCAGTGAACAATAATGATATAATGGGCATCAAAAATGGGTATTGTCCTTGACGAAAAGGACTTAATACAATCAATGTTCTGTTTGCCAAAATTCTACAAATTATCACTTATGATTTTTTATTGACTCTAAAACACATAGCAAGTTTAAAAGAAATCAATTTGGGGATAATTTACACTATTTTAAAGAAACGTTTGACAGTAAAAAAAGCTAAGTACTCAATGGTCACCCTATGTTTTGAAAAATGAGTGAAAACGACATCGTGTAAGAATATCTAAACAATTATTTTTAAAAATCAGAAATTGTAGTTATCCACGTTTGTCTGAAATTCAAACAGATAATGAAACATGAATCCATTGCTTTATTACCCTCAAAACATTTTTACAATAAGATGCACTGAATAAAAACAGCAAAGGTATGAAAAGAGCAAAGAACTACAAGAGGAAAAAGACAGACTTTATGCCATTTTCTCAAATATTAATGGTCTTGTTCAAATTCTTATTCGGGAAGGCAGTTCAATTTCTGTTGGAGTCTAGACAGCAAATATTTTGCAAAAATCGAAAGGCTTTTGAGAGTAAGACCTATAATCAGGAATCCACTAAATTTTCTTCATGACAGCGTCCAAACCAACATGCCATGAAGAGTAAACGAGTTTGGGGATAAACAGAAAGGTAACATTTTGTCACACAATACTATTCGCCAGAAATGTCACCCTTTGACGTGGTTCAAACTTGTAAAAAAACTTTCAGAAAGAAGAAACAAGTTCAGGAAATCATAGGATCTGTCATAATTCAGTATACGAAGGGCTTTACTCAAAAATGAGTTCAATAAACAATCAGATATTGGATAAAAATGTAACGGACATGTGTTTTAATTCAAGAATATTTAAGTTAAATCATTAAGACTAAATCATTGAAAAGTGCCTTTTGCTTCTTTCCGAGCATCAAGGACATCATTTAATGAATAGTATGCAAGCTCAAAAGTCTATTAAACGATACAAATCAGGAACAAAGCAATTAAGGACCTCTAAAACATCAGAGATGGGATCAGGTACCATGAAGGAGTTAGCATCCCCTGCCAAAAGCATGTAAGATACGAATGAAGCTAGCAAACAGATGCCTGATTCATTAAATCACTTTAATTCTGATCGGGTGTTTTGTATTCTACCTTGAAAAATGCTTATTGATTTCTTTTTTTATTATTATTTACAATACATATATACATTTTCTGTAATTTTTTATGAGAGAATGGGAAAATAGAGCAAGACAGAGAGAGAGAGGAGAGAGAGAGAGGAGAGAGAGAGAGAGAGAAGGGATGGTGAGATAACCAAAAATTACATAAATAGATTCTTCCAGGGGTTCCAGGCTTCGTCAAAAGTCAACTGATTATTGTTCTTATATGCAATGTACTTGTTTGTTTCAAACATATATTTGATGGAGGATATCAGTCCATTCAAGGAGAGGTTTTTACCACTACATCTCATTCTATAGATAAAATATTTAATTATAAGAGCAATGAGATATTTAATTTTGTCTAATTTTGCAAAAGATTCCAATATGAATTCTTTCTTTGAATATACAACATTAATATGAATCTTTCTAAAACAATAACTATCAAAACTATTCAATAAGTCTTGTATTACTTCACATTCCCAGAAGATGTGTGCAATAGTTTCTGTTTCAGTTTTACAAAAAGAATACCCATATGAACCTATTTTCTTAATCTTATGTAAAAAGGAGTTTGTTGCTAATATTTTATGATTAATTCGGAACTGAAACCACTGAAGTTTTGTATCTTTTGTGAGCTTAAAAGAAAAAGAAAAATTTTTCTCCCATTCAGTATCATTCAAGTTAAAAATTCTATTCCAGCTAGTTTGACCTAATGGCTTGATGTCATTGCTTTTCGAAATTTCATACCAATTTCTTGATTTCTTCGCCTTTAATAAATATGATATTTTTTGTGTAATATATGGCATATAAACAGTTGGCATAGAAGGAATATTTTTGATTTTCATCCATTCTTTAATAGCAGCTGTAAGTCCATTGTACTCAAGAAACTTTGTATAGATTCCATATTTCAAGTTAAACATATTTACATCCATAAAGGAACCGTCCTCTCTTAAGAGATCATTTACAAAAAAATATCATTTTCAAACCATTTCTTATAAAAAATCAGAATATTTCTATTAAAAAATAGTGGTTCCATAGCGGCACTTGCTTCTGGTTCTGGTATTTTTTTTTTTTTTTTTTTGGAAAAAAGTAGCAAGGCTTATAAAACATTTTTCCAAAAGATATTTTTTTTCATCTTTTATTTTCTTCAGGATGTATTCTTCTCCACAAAAACCTATTTCTTTTTGAAATCTAATTTAAATCTAAGGCTAAATATGAATATTTACCTTGCAGTATAACATTTTTCATCCATACCAGTTTCAGAGAAATAATAAACTCTTTTATACTAATCATCTTGAAACCGCCATCTTTAAGATCTTTAATACAAAAACCTTTTACAGTCTAAAAGTATTACTTCCCATTACAAAAGAATAATAAAAGGTGTTTTCTAAATCTTTTACATGAAGGATATGGAGATAACGAACCGTATTCAATCTCAAAGTCCATAAAACAATACAAAATAAGAGCAGAGCAAACACGGACCCCCGAAACATCAGAGGTGGGATCAGGTGCCATGGAGGAGTGAGCATCCCCTGCCGACCGGTCTCACCCGCCGTGTGCTCCTTGTCATGATCAGGAAATAACAGAAAGAATCCGTCGTCAATTCATTGTATAAATAATGGACTAACAATTGGTATGAAAAACGTCAGTCAGCATTTGACTCAATGATAAATTGTATTTGCTGACAAGGTCATTGTATCGACCATAGAACTTACGAAATGATGACTTTAAACGAGACTGCTGATATTCTTGTTTCATCAACTTGCTTGTCAATAATTTACCTCGTTTCAGAAATTGTTCATACGTAGAGCATGCTCTTGCGTATCGAATCAACTGAGATATGTATACTCCGTATGCAGGTGATGAAGGTATATTGCTGCATAAGTAAGGGAAGCTGACGATAGAAAAGTTAAATCAGTAGGATTTGGAAGCGAGACAAAAATATGGTTCAATGTTGGCAATAAAAGTGTTTTCAAAACTGTGTATCGTCCTAGTGGTGTGAAATTCCTACGTTTCCAATGTCTAATCATTTTCTTTATGTTTTCTAACTTTGAACTGAAATTCCTTGAAAGTATCTTCTGCAAATCTATGTCAAATTCAATACCTAGTAACTTAAAGTTTTTCTTTCCCCACTCAAGAAATTGATTTCTACATAAAACCTCATCACTACCTTTTTTGCTACCTATCCATATTACTTGACCGGACATTTTTGCAAATTCTCTAAGGGTACGTAAACTTCATTGTAAAGATTTCTCGCTGCCATCCATCCAATATAAGAGAAGTGTCATCAGCAAGCATTGAGATTTTCTTTTCCCCTTCAAGGAGATGTATACCTTTGATGTTTTTATTATTTCTTATCTTAATAGCAAGAATTTCCTCACATATTAAGAATAAGTATGGGGATTATGGGTCTCCCTGGCGGCATCCTCGATGCAAAGAGAATGTTTCTGATAAATTTCCTCCCTGATTTACTGCTGAAGTAATGTTTGAATAAAATAAACTAACCCATTTCCTGATAGACTTTCCAAAATGAAAGAAATTAAGTGACTTTTGAATAAAAGCCCAAGAGACAGAATCAAATGCCTTTTCAAAGTCAAAAAGGAGAAGACCTGGTATTTTTTCTTCTTCTGTATATTGCATAATGTCATAGATTAGTCTTATGTTTTCAGCTATATTCCTACCCTGTATGAAGCCTGTTTGATCAGGATTTATAATTTTATCTAGAAACCTTTTAATTCCATTCGCAATTGAACCAGATGCAATTTTATAAACTGTGTTTAACCCCTTACATGGCATATACGCTTTTCTACTCATCTGACTTGAAAAACAAGAACAGTCTGAAAAAACATTCATAACTTCGTTTATACCTGAAATTTCAGAATAAATCTTGCACTGTTGGAAAGAGAGAATAAATACGGTAAAATATTTTACAGAATATATTTTTATCTGATGTACCAGTTTTTTACTAGCTTGAGTAAAACTGTGTGCACTATTTGAGCGATTTTGCCATAATCGAAATCAATGCGGGGGTAACACGTTATATGTAAAAATACTAAATTCTGGTGTTTACATCCCAACCCTATCCAATCCCCCCAAAATACTTAAAATTGGTTTGTAAAAAAAATGTACAACATGTTCATAATTTTCAACACAACAATAAAATATTTTTTAAATATATTTAACTAAGCAAAAAAATAAAATGAAACTCATTATTTAATAAATGGAAATTCCAGCATGATTATGGTGTAATTCGTTGCGATGGCAACTGAAATGAAATTTTTATAATCATTTTCAGAAACCACACAATACCTGCTTTCAGAATATATGTAATTGGTATATACAAAAATTACAAGAAATACCCCCAAAAATGCATTGAAATCTTAATATCAATTTGTCTAGAAATGCTCTAAATCTTTGCCATGGAAGGGGTTAAAAGAGAGATAGTTCTCCAATTGTTTTAAAAATGTTTAGGTTTGTCGCCTTTTGGTAAGCAGATAGTGATTCCATGTCTCCGAGTTACACTTAAAATATCGTGATCATATGCATAATTAATTGATCTGACAACAAAAACGCATATAAATTTCCAGAAGACCCTGAAGAATTCTGAGGTAAAGCCATCAGAGCCAGGCGATTTATTCGATTTCATTTTTATCTTAATAGCAAGAATTTCCTCACATATTAAGAATAAGTATGGGGATTATGGGTCTCCCTGGCGGCATCCTCGATGCAAAGAGAATGTTTCTGATAAATTTTCTCCCTGATTTACTGCTGAAGTAATGTTTGAATAAAATAAACTAACCCATTTCCTGATAGACTTTCCAAAATGAAAGAAATTAAGTGACTTTTGAATAAAAATCTAACATCGAGAGAATTCATAAACTTCAAAAACGTGCTGCTAGAATTATTCTTGATGCAGCACCTGACTATTCATCTAAGCCTTTGTTTGAAAAACTAGGATGGTTAAATGTTTTTGAGTTAGTTACGTTTTATAAATGTATTTTATTGTATAAAACTTTTTGTGGTATGAGCCCAGAATATATCCAAGATCTTTTTATTTTTCACAGTTCCGATTCCTACTCATTGCGTTCAGAATTGAATTATAATCTTCGATTACCAAAGCATCGAACAATCCTATTAACAAACTCTTTACAATATTCAGGTGTACATTTATGGAATAATCTACCATTACATGTTAAATTATCACCATCTTTGCCTGTTTTTAGAAAGAATTTGGAAAAAGTTATAATCAGCCAACGTCTGTAATTTTCATTATTATAGATGTCCTTGTTATTGTTATTACTACGTCTTTTAAATTCTGTATATTGACTTATTTATTGTCCTATATTTCCATTAGTTTAATTTGTACATTATATATACATCCGATTATGAAGATATAAAATGAGCTTATCATTGTTCATGTACTGTGTATATATGTTTGATTGTACCATTTTAATATGTATATTGTTTGAATTGTAGAAGGCCCCGGGGAAGAATAGTACTTTGTACTAATCGGGTTACCTTCTTTAAATAAAGCATTATTATTATTATTATTATTATTATTATTATTATTATTCTAAAAGGTGTTTCTCCTGCCTCCTTCAACCACATCATCTACATTTCTATACAAATTTTCATAATTTTGTTTGCTAGTTTTTAAGATATCTGACTGATTATAAACTGTCTCTCCACTTTCTAATTCAATTTTTGGAATAATTTTACTTAAGAAATTTCTTGATTCGAGATTACAGAAATATTTTGTCGGTTTCTCCCCTTCTTCTATCCATCTTGCCCTCGACCTTATATATACACCAGCCATTTTTTCGTTTCTAATATTTTTTTTATCTTCAAGAATTTCATTATTACTTGTAGATCCATGTGCCAATTCCTCAAGGGAACTTATTTCTTTTATAAGTTTCTCTTCTTTAAAAAAGTCTGGATTTTTTTTTTAAAAGACGAATATGAAATACATTTCCCTCTAATTTCCATAAGAAGTGTTTCTAAAAATAACTGGTCATTGACTAAAAATAGAATATTTTCATCTTCAGTAGATTGCAAGTTATCTATATTGTATACTGGAGCTGCATACTGCTCTTTAACCCTTTGTATCACCCCCTTAACTGAGTTTAGAAATTGTTCGTCGTATAAAAGCGAGTTATTAAATTTCCATAATCCTTTGTCTTTCTTAAAATCATTGAACTTTAAACATAAAGTAATAATCGAGTGGTCGGACCTATAACTCGGTTCTATAGAACTTGTTGTAACACTTGACAGTAGATTCTCTGATATAAGAAAAAATCTAATCTGCTTTGCTTAATGGGACTTTTTTTCCACGTGTATTTCAAATGCTTATTTATTTCTAGTTCAGTGTGTCGCTTATTGAGGTTACATTATTCCGTGGTCTTTGGCTGGTACGTGCTTTATTTAAATGACCAGAGATTTTGATAACTCTTATATCAATCCAAGTCCATTTAACATTGATTACTAGAATTAGACCTGTGTGCATGTCCTATTATGCCTTAAAACTTCCCAATGTCATGCAAATACACTTTAACACTCTACACGTACCTTTTTACGTTTTCTGTACTTTCATTTAAGCTCATTTATGCTTACAGTTGTTAATACATCAGCAGATTATTCAAATTTTGTTTTAAAAAAAAGAAATTGAATAACTTAAAAAAAAAAAAACATTCTATCGCACATTTTGTCATATGATAAAAATTATCGAACTTATTTCATTTCCTAGACACTTTCAATAATTTAATGAAGGTAATAGTTTTAATACCGGTATTTCAATGTTAAGATACAGTGTACATGTAGTTTGAATAGTTACCATGTCGTCATCATCGGAGAATCCTAAACACAGATATTTACTGGATCCTTTAATGGTAGAGGTGTACTCAAATGTAATCTTGTCCCCGTTCTTGTACCATGTGACCAAGTACGTGCAATCCCCGGATGAACACTCGTACGACTTGAAACATCCTTTGGATACTCCACATGTTGTATCTGGAGAAAACCCCTTTATAATCTACAAATATCAAACCTTTGCGCATGTAATTAAAATTGATATTTTAGTTACTTGACTACGTTCTTTCCATACATAAGAAATAAGATAAGTGCCATGATTTTTTTTTTAATTTGATATATACATGTATATCCTTTCTTTGGAAGTATGTTGTCTTTTTTCTGATTTTTCACAACGACAGCATCAAAACATTGTCGATTATCAGACACCACCTTCACTGAGCAAAGGAAAGCTGATCTTAATATATTACATAGACATAACTTCAACTGTTACAATAATGTGTTCTGTGCCGGGAAATGCATTTTAATATTTACTAATCCCAAAATATAAATTAGTACTGCAATTTTATAAATCTGAAATTCAAATCAGAAAATAAGACAGCAAAAATACCACTCAATATTCGGTTAAAAATTGTTTCACAATCTCAATATAACGACATGTAACATGAGTTTATCTATCATTTGTATATCTGTGATTAAAGCCAATAGTTTGACATTCTTAAAATAAGTTAAAATTCTTTGATTTGTTATGAGTTTGTAAGTCTGAAGTCTTCATCGTTATCGTTCAAAAAAATCCAAAAAAAAATTCCCACCCTTAACTAAAAAAACCCTAGGATGGCAACGTGTTTTGGGGGGACCCTCCTTAACAAATAGATCTGGGCTTGGCCAGAAAAAAATTCCGACAAATTCAGTATTCGGAGCGTTTGTGTTATTTATTCAAGTCGAAAAATTCAATCTGCTTGACGACTACGGGCCGTTTCTGGCCATTTTTCCACTTTGACAGCTCATCCTGGACTCCATGCCACTAAACTGGAAGTGATATCGCAGTATATATTTTACGTCTATAAAAGTTTTTTTTTCAAATAAAATAAAATAAATATTTGTTCAACGTAATTTGATTCAGTTTTTTTTTCAAATATATTGAAAAGAACTTTAAAAATTCTTTTTCTTACTCATATGACGATATGTACCTGGGACAGATAATTAAGTTTTTACAAGGCGCCAAATTTAAATCACTAAAAAGCCAAGTCGACAAAGAGCCAAACAGCTAGACTTAGCGACCTTATCAGGCATTATTTCGTATTAAAAAAAATGTTTTTTATTGATCAGATATGGTAACATAATAATGTACATGAAGTTTTACATGCATATTTTTTTTTTGTTTCTTTTCTTCAACTACGTAAAATATATACTGCGATATCATTCCGGTTTAGTGGCATGGAGTCCAGGATGAATTGTGCTTCAAGTTATGCATTAACTTTTAAGATTTGTCAGAATAACGTTTCGAAAGACTTCTTAAAGCAGAAAGAATAACATAATGTACACAGACACTTAAATCTTATGGGTTCAAAAAAGTAATAATCTCGATTTCACATGCTATGTTCCCTAATGCTATGTTCCTTAATATGTATACGAATGATATATGCGGCTGATACGATTTCTGTCATATTACACAATTAATAATATGTACATTTAACTCTATCTAAGCCAAATCAAGGATAATAGTTGAAGTTTACTTACCTCAATGCGAATTATAGCGATGGTTATGAAAATAACTGTCTTGAACATCATACCAGCACTCAGAACTTGTAATATTCGACAAGGTACGCAGAGGTCACTTCATTGTAAGTTTTTAATGGAACCGAAGTTTTATATTATTCCTCTCGATGACAATTTCAACACAACTAATATTTTCACGTATAAAGTACTTCAACAACTCTTCAAATTAAAACTTGTATGATTCACAATGTAAACATTCAGATACCTAATCAACTGAGGTCGATTTGGTCAATATAACCCGGTAAGTCAAGTGTCTCCGATGAAAGACAAAATTACACTATCCTCAGGTGAACCTTTCTCTTAGAAACAGATAAAACCTGGCCAGTGAATCGGGTATTTTTTATTTTTAAATTTCTTGATGAATATTTGAGTACATACGGGTAAAAGGTCGTCGGCTTCATAGTATTGATTTTTATGTTTACTTTTAGTTGGTTGGTGACTGATAAGTGCATGTACAGTGCGCATTCGCTAAGTGAATGAAGTTTCGGAAAAGTAATGATTTTTCAAACTTCGCATCATGGTAATATTACCTTCGTTTATTCATTCTTTGTTTTGAAACAATGAGAGAAATGATAGATAGAAAAAGTATTTTTTTGGTGGTACATATCTGTTGTTAATTTCTTTAATGCAAGCCTAGGGGATATTAAATATATAATTATTAAATGTGTACATTAGAACGCCATTGTGAGTCAAGTACCATTGAGGAGAAAATGGTAAATGTGCAGTTCGTTTTCTGAATTTACTTTTTGTGTCACAGTATAACCAGAGACCAATAAGCATAGTTAATTCACCAAGGTAAAAGTAAACTGATGGCTTAGTAACTACGATCACCTACAACACACGCACGTAATTAGCTAGTTTCGTATGGTACTATTTGCTTTATATTATTCATTCTTCTCGTCATTCTCATATCAAAACAGAAACATTCAGGACATTCGTCATAAAAAAATTAATAAAGAAAGTTTGTAGAGAGTGTTGTGTAAAGATATGGCAAATTTTCAATGCTGTCCAAAACAGATCAATGTGAAGGGAATGATCATGAGACAGTACGAGGGGATTAGAATTTGTTTTAGAAACAAAACACAGCACTGATGAAATCATCTCACTATCCTACACTCTCCAAATCAACAGAAGACAGCAGGATCAAGAAATCAATTACTATTCTTGTGTCATTTTATGTACATCTGCAAAGGGGTGAATTTTAATGATAAGATGTAAAATATACAGGAAAAATTCCGTTATCTTTATGATAATGTCTCATATATACTTCCTTAAGAATTACTTTAGCGTTAACTGAAACCTCTAATCTTTTTTTTTTTTTTTTTGTATATAAAACGGATATTCTATTGGAGACGTAAGCATGAACCTTGAAGTTAATGATCTGCATTGCTACAAATATATGAAGATGCTGTATTTTGTTGTTTATGAGCTGACATGGTTATTAATTATCTGTATGGAAAGTGATAAAAAAAAATGTGTTTTTAATATCGAAACAAGCTATTTTTCGAGGTCATAATCATCTTTGTGACGGATGAATTAAAATAAAAAAAAATGGCCTGTTAACTGAAAAACAGCGTAAAAAAATCATCTTGCAAAATTCATTATATATCGTGAATTATATATATATTAATAAATCACAATATATAGCAATTTTAATTTCACAAAATTAAAATAATATATTTATATAGTTTATTCAGAATATAACTTTGGGTTATCAATTTATTAAATAACAAATAGTAACATATATCTCATGTACTATAACTTTTTTTCAATGAGTTAAATTGAATAATGGAAACGTGAAAAATGAAATCAAGTGTTATTTAATATTTCAATAAAAAATCACAGCTCCACTCGTTTATAGTATACAATAGTAATAATTTCATATTGAAAAACAGTACATCAATAATAATTCAAAGTTACAATACAATACATAACAATGCTGTTTTAATATACAAACATTTTATATAAAAATTATGACAAATAAAAAGTAGGTCAAGCATTGTGCAACAATATACAGATCTAAATCAGATGTTACGTAAAATTAGAGACATGATGGATATGTTTCAACAGCTCAAAAACCAACCATTATATAAATAGATAAATTTGCGGCATTTTGGTATCATTGACAACAATTGGATTAAAATTTTAATGTACTTGGCAAAATTATTTTGTAAAAATATTCATTCACATATTTTTTTCTTAGATTTAGATAATTTTAATTGTCCAAAATGTACATTTCATTAAAGTTGAATAATTCAAAATGACATAAGATTTTGATATTTGTTTGTAAAAAAAATTGAACATTATAATGAATATAACCCTTCCTCCTTCAATATATAATACTGGGGTTCAAGACTAAATAACTCTGTAAATGATTTATAAACAGTTTTAAACTGTCAGTCAAAATCATTATCTTGACACTTTCCCTGTGTTAAAAATGAGTATTATGATACTTCTATACTGTGTGATTGTATAAATTAAATACATTTCTATAACATATTTCTGGTACATTTCTAAATGTATTGAGGTTCAATATACTGTCAATGATTTTGTAAATCATTTCATTTAGCCCAATAATTTGCTTGATATTCTTTTTGTAGGTACATTTCTAATTGTATTGAGGTTCAATATACTGTCAATGATTTTGTAAATCATTTCATTTAGCCTAATAATTTGCTTGAAATTATCTTTTTTTTTTGGTACGCTTCCAATTGTATTGAGGTTCAATAGACTATCAATGATTTTATAAATCATTTCATTTAGCCCAATAATTTGCTGTATGTTGTTTTCTCATATGCCCAGGAAGATATACACAATAACGGTCAATGACAACACACCAATGGTAACCAGATGCGCGATCAGAAGAAAAAACCTCATGCGAGAAAACTGAAAAAATAAAAAATTAAAAGTCTTATTTTTTTTTACGCTTGTTGTATAACTTAACATTACTTGCTTTATGAATCATCACAGTATACCTTATTAGTTGTCTCCGCTTTTTCAGCTGTTTTCCTATCGATTATATTCGTCATGCTTACATCATATGACTTGTTATCTTTGAAATACACAAAGAATTAATCATGATTATGCATTATTCAATAAAAATTAATACAAAAGTATTTCGCTCATATTCGATAAGAATTAAATTAGTTATCCATGTAGTATCCCCCATGTGGCACTTGAGTAAAAAAATTATTTGAAAGAGAGAGAGAAAGCGAAAGAGCAGGGGATATGAAGTTATATATAACTAACCTTTAATTTGACCATTCTCTTGCATCTTTAAAATTTCGAATACAACTTCGAACAGTACATACAGAGCTATATAAACATACATAACGTATGTAGCTCCAATTTTTACTACAGATTTTGTCAACTGTAGACCAAAAATGATGTTTATCACTGCAAAAAATAATATAATTTTGCCTCTGATTCCACCAAATTTAAACAGCAACCATTTCAAATCATTTTCAATTATGATTACATTTGTTACGTTTGATTTAGAAGAAATAATATCAACCTGCTAAAATATGGGCAGAAAAAAAAAAATGCCAGTTAAATTTAAGTTGTCGTTAGAGCACCGGAAAGTGACATGATTTTTTAGAAAAAGAACGCTTTGATTGGCTGAAATAGGGATTGAAACAAACCGAAATGATTTGCTGAAATAGGAATTTAAAACGATCAACATGTTTGACTGAATTAGGAATAGGAAAAAATCGACCTAATTGGACAAAATTAAAAAATGTTATCATTTAACTTCAAAAATAATCAAAACCAATCTATTAATTATAATAATTATTTAATTTAATCATACAGGTAATGAAGTCATTTTCAGATGGTACAAATATACTGGTATATCAAAGTAAGAAAATATTTAATATTTAAATTAGTATATTTCTATATGATACGATACATACGTTAATGCAGGTCAAGATCAGTATGACGATTCCCAAGATTGTAGTTGTATATTGTCAACTAAAAAATAAGTGTATAAATACCTTGTATTAATCAAGAGCTTTTCGTGCCGGACTATAGTCAATAATACATTCATAAAATTCTTCATCCAAATACCTGAGTTTTGATAAATTAAAAAAAATACAGCAGAGCAAAGAAATTTTTAATATCGTTTTTACCAGTATAAAAATAATTAAAGAACAATTACGCACATGTATGAAGGATATGGAAATAACGAACAGTATTCAATCTCAACGTCCATTAAACAATATACAAAACAAGAGCCATCACGTGATGTCCACATCAGAGGTGTATCAGGTGCCATGGAACAGTTACATTGTACCGGTCACACCCGCCATGTGCTCGATGTCATGATCAGGAAATAACGGAAAAAATGTCAATTCAGTGTATAAATAATGGACTAACAATTTTGAAAAACGTAGCACATTACTCAATGACAAATTGTATTTGCTGACAAGGTTTTGTGTGACCATAGAATTTAAAAAATCATTTGACATAGACTTTTGATATTCTTGTTTCATCAACTTGCTTGTCAATAATTTACCTCGTTTAAGAAATTGTTCAAGAGAGCATGCTCTTGCGTATCGAATCAACTGAGATATATATACTCCGTATGCAGGTGATGAAGGTACATTGCTGCATAAGTAAGGGACTTTTAATAAGTCATCAATATTGTATAAACTTACATCTCTGTACTTCCCCGCGGAGAGTATAATGATGAAGAATGAAATCACCGTAAATAAAAGCACTAAAACCATACAACCACGATGAACCTGATAATTACAAAATTATATAATTATTTACTGTCAAAGAGCCACAGCGCATTTGATAGTCACTTTCGCCTACCCTAGTAGTGATTTTTTAAATACTTTGTTTAACCAAAATTTTGTCATACAATGTTAGTTTATACATGCCTTAAAGCAACTCACACAAAAATAATACTCAATTATTATATTTATGATAGTTATAAAAATCGTTCAGTTTATATGGAGAATATAGTAAATACTGAGGTACCCCCCTAAACAATGACAAACTATAGGAAAAGACCACCCTTAACCAGAAAAACAACTTCTGAATAATTTTTTTTGGATATGACTGCACTTCATTACGTTTAGATAATTTTGGTTAAAGGTGGTCTTCATATTGAAAATGTTGAAAATATGTATTTAATTTTTCTTCTAAAATTATTTCAAACTTCAACAATATGTCTTAATTTTATCCAATTGTTTACCAAGACTTCGTGGCGTAGTGGTATGATTGCTGGATTGAAGACATAATGAACGTGAGTTCGAGTCTCTCAGTGCGTGTTACTTAACTACGATTTTATTTTTTTTCCTCAATCTGTGTGCATTTTCCTATGTTTTCTTTTATTATTTTATAATACATACATGTATAAATGATTTTTAAAAGAGATATATAATACAACATTACACATTGAAAGTATCTTGGGGAAAAACAGTCAAACTATTTTAATGACCCAAAGTCATAGCTGCTAGCCTGTTTTATTTTTTAAAATTTTCAACGATTTTGTTTAGAATAAGAGTATTGGACAAGTAAACATACTGTCATGCAACAAACTTGCAACTATGAAAATATAACACTGGTCCACAAATGATTGCATACATGTAGTTTGATTTTGCATTGAAAAAGTACATGTATCTATAAATAGAAACAGGTGATTTCCTTTTAAATACTTGAGTAGGCCGAATCGTCGGTAAGGCAGCTATGGCTCTTTTGTTATAATATTAACAAGAGGCCCAGGGGCCACAGCGCTCACCTGAGCACATCGGCTAGGAAAAAGCACATATCAGATCAGAACTGAAAGTTTACTGAGGTGGGGGGGGGGGGCTTGAATTTTAACCCCCAAGGGGATCATGATTTGAACAAACTTCAATCTACACTACCTGAGGATGATTCCATATAAATATTACTAATTATGGCTTTGAAGTACTTGAAAAGAAGATTTTAAAAGATTTTTCCTATATATAAACTTTGATCAGCCATTTTGATCCCACCCTAGCCCCGGGGATTCATGATTTGAACAAACTTGAGTCTACACTACCTGAGGATGCTTCCACATGAGTTTCATCTTTCCGGGCCCAGTGGTTCTTGAGAAGAAGATTTTTAAAGATTTTGCCTATATATTTCTATGTAAAACTTTGATCGGCCATTTTGGCCCCACCCTACCCCCGGGGGTCATGATTTGAACAAATTTGAATCTACATTACCTGAGGATGATTCCACATGAGTTTCATCTTTCCTGGCCCAGTAGTTCTTGAGAAGAAGATTTTTAAAGATTTTTCCTATATATTCCTATGTAATACTTTGATCGGCCATTTTGGCCCCACCCTACCCCCAGGGGTCATGATTTGAACAAACTTGCATCTACACTACCTGAGGATGATTCCACATGAGTTTCATCTTTCCTGGCCCAGTGGTTCTTGAGAAGAAGATTTTTTTTAAAATGCCATTAATTTTTCTCTAATTCATAATTATCTCCCCTTGGAAGAGGGCATGGCCCTTCATTTGAACAATCTTAAATTCCCTTTACACAAGGACACTTTGTAGCAAGTTTGGATGAAATTGGCCCAGTGGTTCTAGAGAAGAAGATGAAAATGTGAAAAGTTTACGACGACGACGACAACGACAACAACAACGACAGACGATGGACAAATTTTGATCAGAAAAGCTCACTTAAGCCTTAGGCTCAGGTGAGCTAAAAATAAAAAAAAATATGTTTTTACAAACTTTTATGTATTAAGCATGCATTATTTTACTTGATTTTTAAAGAAAAAGTTCTATCAATGAGATATCTACAAGTACATGGTTTTTGTGAATGATGTAGAATATGTACGTTTGCATTTTTTTTAGTTTGTGTATTATGGATACCTGAAACCAAACTTTCTGTCCTAAGATAGTTCTTTCGCTCCACTGAGATTTGAAGTACCTGGCAATAAGTAAGCCTACACTGGAGAAAACCATCCAAGCCAAGACCATGATTAATCCTGCAAAAATTAAAGAAAGAGGCGTCTATTTTGATTTATATATTCCCAAAAACTGTCTCATATGTATACTAATTTATCTGATTAAAAAAATCTTCATGAACCGTGGTCATGATTTACATCAATTTTCGCTGTAGTCTAGAGAAAATGTTTTATTTCAAAGATTTTTTTTCTATTCAAATGTTATTGATATGATTATATCTTACTAAGCAAGGTATTATTTTCCATATAGAGAGTTAGCTCTCTTTTTGGCTTTTTATGGTTTCTTTTTTAATTTATATATCCATAATAATTTGTTTCAAAGTTTGTCCGCTTATTTTAATTAAATTTCAATTTTACATATTTCCCAATAGATACGTAGCATAAGTAAAATCAAATCCAACTCCTATGGTCAGATGATCGTTCTTTACTAAACAATATTGTATAGATATCAAGCAATAGAAAACAATAATTAATTTTTCATTTGAAAATGAATAAAAATAAATATTTTTGGCATTTATGGGCTCCATAATAAGCTTTTTTTATACATTTCTTCTGAGCAACACTAGTAAGGTATTATTCTATTTGCACCAACCGTGTAACTTGACAATTGGCTCCTTCAGTCGTTTTCCTGTGATCACTTCGAATCCAAACATATCAACAGTATTCTCAGAATGGGGAGTGTGTTCGAAATAATGTTCCTGCATCATTCCGTCTACAATATAATTACAAAATTTCTTAAACTCGAAATATTGTACATGTAGCAAATAGACTATTGTAACACCGACAATGAAAAGCACTGTGACTACATTTAACATTTACTTTCGTTTACTTCTACTATGATTGTGCAAAAGAAAACACAGAAACTCAATACATTTTAAAATTATATTATATTATACCAGCCTGTTAGATTAAAAAGATATTAGTATAACTGAAAAGATATTAGTATAACTGAACCAAAAAAAGAAGAGGGGGTTTTAAGTTTTATAATCATTCTCTTTGTTCATTCCATATTTTACTAGTTGTACATCAGATGGTTTAGTAAGCTAAATACTAATACTGATGGATGTTATATGATGATATTTTTACCTCTGATAAATCCTTCTGCAATCAGAAGATACCATTTTGAATTGAGGTCGAATATTTTTGGGTTGGTTGAATTGATTTGTCTGTCAAATGTACACGTGAATAAGGATCCAGTTGCAGAAGTTACCACATTAGTAATTTTCTCCAGTGGCTAAAAAGAACGAAATATTTATTACAATTTGAATTTTTTTTTTGATTAATAAACGTTATAAAAATATTTTTTTTGATAAAACTTTGATCAGTTTATTTGAAGTATTTTCACATCATAAATAATAATTGTTAATTCAAATATTTTTTATTTGCTGGTTTTATTTTTCGAAGCAATATTTTCTTTTATTCATCTGATTTAAGATAGAGAAAAATAAACATATTATGCATTGGGTAACATGCGCTGGATACTAAATCTGATTGCTTTTCTATTTCAATGTTATGAACTGACAATGGTTTTCAAGGACTGTGAATTTCATTCAAAGTCATGAAAAACCCTTGGAATTTAATTAGATTTACAACTTCATCAACCTAATGGTTTTGAAGTTGTTGTTGTTATTTATACGTTACGGTTTCCACAACTTTAAAGTTGCAGACAGATAATGTAATAAAGGAATAGACAAGAACTTTACAGTTGTACTTTAACCCCAAACACATTTATATCTAAAGGTCATAAAAGTTTCTTTAATTTGAATTTTAAAATTGCTAATTTGAAAATAAAAGCACTCACATTGAACAAAACAGTGTAGCTTTCTATATTGATTTATATATTTCAATGTTGAAACCTCCCATTAACTAAACAGTTACACTAAATACAGATACATATTTACACGCCATTTTATATGTTTCGCCCTGAAATACAGAAACAATACAATAAATTAGGTCAATGAATATATATTAAATGAAAAGAGAGTCGTGTTAACTACATTTTATTAAAAATATTTAGGTTTATCCTAATCTTAATGAGGCTTTTTAGGCATTTTGTGAATTTTTTTTTTTTACAAAGAGATGAAGCTTTAAATATTTTTGAATTTTATATAGTTCTTTTTAATAAAAGAACCGTAATCTGTTAACATCATTTGCAAAAATTTTATCTGATTGCACACACGTGGCGCAGTGGTTAAAAAAGATGCTCTGCTGATTGACAATATCTCTATGGTTTTTGATAAGGAGTCAAACAATCCTTACGTCAATTGCGCTCCGTTATTAGTCCCACTGCGGGACGCGGAAAACACTTGCTGTGGCCTTCAACGCAACAAGATAGACCCCGTATTGTCAATTAACAATGGTAATTTCGTGTCGTGCTGGATAAAAGATACCACAATGCTCAAAGGCCCTGAGTGCCGAAAAAGCATATGGACTAACAAAATTTGTAACTTTTCTCCACCGGCAAGTGGTGGCGTCTCCATATGAGTGAAAAAATTCTGGAGAGGGACGTTAAACAGTATAAAATCAATCAATCAATCAAATTTAATCATTTCTTTTTTAGATTGTCAGTTTACTTCAACGTGTATTTTCAGGTAGCTATTGTCAAAATACATGCCGTAACGCCATGAAGTTGAAAGAAGCCAATGCTTTCACATGCATTGTCTTTTGGTTGTCTCCTTCAATAATTATACAAGAGATTAGAAACTTGTTTGTCTTATAAAGATAATTTATTAAATTGTTTTAAAATGTTTTATGGAAAAGTAGGGAGCCGACGATTAAAGCTAATAGTTTAATACGTTGCAGGGTAAAACTATAAATGCAGATATTTTCATTTATAACATTTATCCATATCAAATTAACCTTACATCCACTATGGTACCCTATCGTTTATCTTTTTGCTATGTAAATGGAGATTAGTCTGCATCATCGTCCCAATATAAACTCAAATCTCAAAGTATATAATAGACCTAGGAAATTCTTATTTTTTCAGGTTTGTGCTCTTATACTAACCATTTCGTCATCATCAGAAAAACCTAAGCAGAGGTATTTACTAGCTGCGGTGATCGTAGAAGTGTACTCAAATACCATCTGGTCGCCGTTTCTGTACCAAGCGACCTGGTAAGTGCAATCTCCCGACGCACACTCGTACGATTTGAAGCAGCCTTTTGTTACTCCGCATGCTGCATCCGGAGAAAAACTGTGTATGGACTAATGAACAGAAAAAAATGTTAAAAAATTACAATTCGTAAAAGAAAAATGTTATATTTGCAGTATATATTAGGCTTAGTGAAGAAACCCCTATAAATATTCCCATTCCATGATGATAGAGCAGATATCATATGAATACTTTTAAACATTGAGGATTCCAAATTTCATCCTTTTCATTGTATAATTTTTTTCATGACTGATTACTTTATATCACCTAAATGCTAGTTGTTTCTTTTCTTTTTTTTAATTATTTCAGTAATTTTTTTCACACTTTAGCTGTAAATCCGTAAGCTCTATCATTCTGTTGATACAGTATGATCTCGCTTGTCAAAAGAAATAATTTTTGTTTCGAATTTGTCCAATCAACAATTTCAGAGAATATTTTTATTTACATTCTTTTGAAGGGTTCATTTTTATATTTTATAAAATGAACAAATCCATTAGAAATTTAATTCAAAGAATTTCTGGGGTAAATAAACGTTTGATTTGAACATAAATATTTCATAACAATTCAACAAAGCATTATTGTTTCAGATGATAAAAATAGTTCAGATGAGGAGTTTTTTTAAACTAAATGTTTTTAACTTGATCATTTATGTGTTGATCAGATATTTACATGTTTATCTCAATTTTATCATTTAAAACACATTTGTTAAACTTAAAGATATATACATGTACCAGATTTTTAACCCTTCCTAGAAAGAATTGTACCAGAATAAAACTATAGTTTATAAAAATTTACTATAGTTTCGAATTTTTTTATCACAGTTTAATCAAGAATTTTTTTTTTGGCAAATAGAAAATCAAAATACCAGGTATCTTTTCAATACTTTTCGAATTGCTAAATTTTCTTTTTTTACAGCAACTTTCAAATAACAAAAGGAAAAAGTAATTGTATATTTGCAGATTTTATATGTACTTTTATAAACATGAAGGCCTTAAATCTTCTAAAATGTTGTCGAGTTAAGTTTCATAGTAGGTCAAAGTATTTACAAAGTATCAAAGTGTTTACTTTAGTTAACCGAAATTAACTATAGCTAACTACAATTTAAAATAGTTAACAGCATTTTTGTTATGGAATACTCTATTTTTTAATACTGTTTTAGATTTTCATTTAGATTTTTACACACTAATTAAATTGTCTACATTTTTTGTCCCATCATGGCAAGGAGGACCCAATTTTGGAGGTTCGGTTTTCTCTGCTCCAAATTTATATCGTTTCAATGGGTTTTTGAGCTTGATTAGTGTTTGTTTTTCATATTTATTATAAGCAATACTTTTCACAATATAATAATTACTGTCAAGGTAATGTGAAAGTTCATCCCCCATGCAAATATTCTTCCAAGCAGCTGTCTTGAAATCTCAACCAACATTTGTTATTTTATGCATTTTTACATATCGATAATAATTATTTCCCCCTCCATTTTTGGACGTCATGTCTGGCGTAAAGTCAGATAATCAAACTTTCCAACATTTCAAATGACTCGCATGGATGAGGTATAATAATAAATGCATTAGAAATCAAACAGAGTGGATGATCAGTGAACTTTAACGTCGTTTACCGATGAATCTGACAATAAATAAGATTTGTGCAAGGACTGAATTTATAAATAACATTTGGAGAGTTTAAAAATATTTTACTTCAACTTAAAACAATATGCTTTATAGTCAAAAAACAGTTTTTTGAAAAAGATAAATATGAGACGTTAAAATAATGTGGATGAATTGAAAAGTACGTTAGAGCGATTTCATTAAAATTCTCACCGTGCGGCAATATGCAAAACACCATCATTATCTCCATATTTTAAAAAAAGCATTTTATGCAAAGGAGATTTTAAAACAAAAACTTAAAAGCATAGGAACATTAGTTTGAAACTTTTGCTGAAAACATTCGATTTTTAAAGAAATTAATGCAGCAGTAACATTACTTTTACAACAACCCTTCAAACTTGAAAGGTGCGTAGTGAAAGACTTCTTTGATAGTGGATGTCATTTTACTTTTCTTGCCACTTGATTGATTTTTATTAACAACTACCATCTTAAAATATTTATGTATACTTAAAGTAAATTAAATATATTTACAAATTTACTTCAAACATTGCTATTTTCAAGACACCTACATGCATAGTCTGTTGAATGTAACATTACCAGGGATCTCTGTCTACTTTAAAATGAACTCCATTCGGAGTTCAACTAGCTTGCAGTTTTGATATTTTTATTGCAAAATGATTATCTAGCGTCTCAAACAGTCGTGAAAAATATCAAATACTGCTTTAAACACTAGTTTGTGGGTCAACTTTACTAACAATATTTTATATATCCGTACTAGATACTGATAACTTACAATATATATATTTTTTTTATATAAATTGTCAACAGCGAATTATTCAATTACCAATCTTAATCTTGATTAAAATTTTAAGAGCAACAAAAGATTACCTTGTATTAATTTTATAAAACCAACAACATATTAAATGGAGATAGGAATAATTTTAAAGCATTCGCAGAATAAATGCAAGGATCATTGCACCATATGTATTTATCAAAATGTACCATCATTGATTTTTTAATTTAAAATAAGTCAAGGGCAGTGCTGTGACCAACCCCACACTGCAAATGTTAAAACAAGAACTAGGCATTCAAGATAAAATAAATAATAAATAATGAAACATGAATATGTATTTATTCAAATACATGTATATTAAGTAAAAAGCATTCATTTTACAATGCATTCTAAATTCACATTTCATTAAAACCATAGAAATTTGTTTTTCTTTTCTTTTCTTTTTAGAATAATAAAATTCTGTTTTTTACATAGACATAAAAGCTACTGTAAGAATAAAAATCATATAAAAACAAATTAAAACGAACAGTGTTAAAAACAAAAAAAACGACATATCCAAAAGAAAACAAACAATAAAGTATAACATGCCGTCTATACTTCTGCCACTGTTGTCGCCCATTTCAGAAATTCTAATGGAGGAAAATTTTAAGTACAGGTAATTCTATATTTTCTCTCATTTTTTTCTATTTTCTATTTTTGCAATGTTACGCTACTTTTACAGTCCTGCCTTTCAACAAATGCCAAAAAAAAAATTATAGTGAATCGCAGCGTCTATTTTAATTTTTATTTAAAATGGAAATAAATGTTCTGTGTGTATTTGATTATTGGTTGAACATTCTGTTCCACAGAGAGGAGCACCTGCTATTACATTATGAGTACGGGAAGCTTTACTCTGAAATGCTCTATCAATATGGTGAATTGTAAAAAAAAAAAAAAAAAAGAAAAAAAATGTAAATCCCATGGGTGTTTTGGAGGTCCGTGTTTGCTCTGCTCCTACATGTATTTTGTTTTGTTCAATGAACTTTTGAGGTTGAACACTGTTCGTTATCTCCATTTAATTCATGGTAAACCTTTTCCAAACCAAATGCAATCTTTATTTCATAAGGATACGGATTTTTTTAATTGAAAATCCGAATATACCGTGCGACGATTAGTTTTAAAAGATCTCAATTTTTCATGGCTACTGCTTTCAATCGATAATTCAGTAAAAGTAAATTCAGAAATATTTACAGGACAAATAACTTCAGTTTACTGACGTGCTACCTGAATAAGATGAGAGGGCAACGACCTTTGATGTCGGTAAAGCACAACGTTGTATCTCGGGTGTAATTTTAGTGTAGAATTCATTAGAATTTAAGTAAAAATAAGGGAAAAGAGCAAAATTCCATGATCAAGTATAAGGTGAATACAAGTTAGAACGCATAATTACTGTTTCAAATTAAAAGCTGTTGTAGTCTTCAATGTTTATCTGAACTAAAACAATATAATAATTTACTTCATACTACATTTTACCACTTTCGTTAAACAATTCCATGCATCCTTTCGTATTAATATAAGGTTTAAAGATGCAGCTGATGCAGAAAAAAATAACCTTCAATGGGTTTTATGATTTTTCATACGTTAAATGTTTTTCATTGATATCTACGCCAATTTTTTTTCATTGATGGATGAGCCACTACTTAGATATCAATATCTACATGTCTTGCTAGGTATTTTTTTTCTTTTACAATTACACTGTAATTTGAGAACTTTTTGCACGATTTTAAAGCCGTGAAAACAATTTTTAAAAAACTGTACAAATATTTCTTTTCTAAACATAAAAACAAATTAAACAATTGTGCAAACAATTTTCCAATATGTAAAAAAGGTTTCAAACCCCGAAAACTTCAGAGAGTACTAAAATTTCTTTATGAGCCGTGCAAACACTTTTTAAAAACTGCACATTTTTGCATTGGTCTTACGATTTTAAGCAATTGGGGAAAAAACTATTTTCTAAATAACACAAACGATTTTAACACTCGTATAAATTTCTATAATGTAGTTTTTTTTTTACTAATGCGTAGATGTTTGAATCGAGCAGACGATTCAAATATTGATTTTAAAGGAATACTGGTCTTAAACACAACATATACTGAATAACTATTGAAAAGATAGTAACTTAAAAATACTAGTATAACATGACCGCCTATATGTGAAGCTCACTAGTCTGGTGAAAACTGGAATTCATACTCATTTCAAAAAATATAAAAACCAATGGTTCACATATCTAACCCTTACCTTAATGCAATACAGTGATACTAAAGCAAGAAAGAAGGCAGTTCCATCCCGCATTTTCACAGATCAAAACTTCAAGTTCTGATATTTTTGTTTCACGTTCTATCTATATATAGGTTGCTATACATATCATGGATTTTAATGACATTTAAATACAGAACATAATGTAGAACATTATCGTAAACTTAAGCTTTCTGCACGACATCTTTTCATAAAGATATAGATAGCATTCGATGTAAGATCGCATGCATATGACTAACCTATTTTTATTTCATTCATTACAATTAGACGTCGGGTACTTTTCTTTGTATACAAAATAAAGTCAAAAATAGACTCTTGAGAAACTCTCACATGGGGTAACCTAGACTTTAAAAAAAGACCTTCAGGTGTCCTGTAATTTTTTTATTATTAAAATTCGATGAGTTTTGCTGAAAAGATATCATATTAAAATTTGCAAAATTGGTTGTCACAATTGTTTTAACGCCAAAAGTTTAAAGTAAAACGCGTCTAGAGAACTTAAAACAAAAGCGCTAACGTTTTACAACTTGTGTTTTCGTTTTTACTCTTTTAAAACAAATATATTGCCGGACACTGTGATAATTATATAACTTTTATATGTATTTAGAGATATATACATATATGTATTTCCATGTACATGTATTTCCTAAAAGCTTGACAGTCGAAAATGCATTTCAAAATATTTTTTTTTTCACCAAAAGGGGGGAAGGGGGCAACAATGCCTAAATTGCAAGCCTCATTCATCCTTCCAAACCAAATGACTCCTAACAAACTGCTTGATTGGTATTTTACGAGTATCACGAGGGATTCCTTTGTTCACCAAAAAAGGAAATCTCGTACACAAATCCATTCACCGCTCTTTAATGTTTTCAGCTGTAAGAAGATATTTAAATTCCTTGGCATTGTCCATTTTCTAGTCCAGAGTTTATTTATAAAATAATTATTAAGCTCAATGAGGTACATCCGTTTAAGCACCCCTCCCCTCCCTCCCCCGCTTAAAAAAATTGCGTTGAAAACAGGAATTTGTAAATGATAAAAAAATTCCATTGTAAAACAAAGAACAAAGTTTCCATAATGCCTAACTCTGAACTGTATTCTTTTCAATAAAAGATGTGGAAAACGCTTAACATCAAAACATAAATGTTTTATATTTATACAAAACAAGTCTAGCTCTTAAAACCAGATATCAATTTTTTTAAAAAATCATTTTTTAATTGCCTTAGGAAACAAATAATTAAACTGAAAGTATAAAAATCTAACCTTCTTATAAACATTGTTTCGATGTTGAAACCAATGAAAATATTTTACATATATCCGTAACCTTTTTGAAAATAATTGGAGGAAAATAGTTTTGAGTTTTCAAAATTAGAATTATGTACCGGTACCTGAAAGAAATGGTGACTGTTTTTGTGTGTGTGGGTTTTTTTTATTAAATAAAATACCGTATGAAAAATACCTGATTGAATAATCACTTGTCAATATTTGGTTTATTTATATGTAACTTTAACAGAAAATATAATTTTCAAAGAGAACCAGCTTAAAGAAAACTTTCGAGTTTCGAAGTAATATTTCTAAAAAGACTGCCTTTGGTTTTAAAACGTAATTCTGAAGGAAGCAAATATGATTATAATTATGATATTTTAAGTCTATAAGTAAGCAATTATTTGGAATTTTAATACCCTTTGCTTGTTTATGTTAATAATTGTTATTTGAGGCCTTTATAAACTATACAATATGCATCTACATGCACTTAAAAAGGAAAGAAAAAATAATTTAAAGGCATATATGGCGTATGTACAATGAAAATTATTAGACTAAAATTATAAGTTATTATTATTTGTATTATTACTTTATATAAAGATAGAACTTTTCCGTAAATTACAAAATCTAAGTCAATTGCGTTATAAAGATATCACAATTTAATTTTATTTGTAAATTTTTGATTGAAGAAAATACAAAAGATTTAAATAACACATTACAGAGAAGATAAAATCGTATTATTAGATGAAACGAGGAGTTCTTGTATGAAAAGAATTGTATGAAAAGCTTTAATTTATATGTATTAACTATATTTCTTTACTTAATTTTGTAGTTTTCAAAAATATATTTTTTTGATTAGTTACGCCATATATGACTTTAAGTTTCTCTATGGGGATTTCCATATTGTCTCTGTAGATTGCTTAGTGGTTGAAAATAGATTTTTTTAATCATTGTTGAGAATGTATTTGATACTTAAATAGTACGCTGCAACTGGTCATTAAGTATCCATAAGTAATAAAACTTAATGCGATATTCTGTGAAACGCAAAGCAATATTTTAGAGGTCCGTGTTTGGTCTGCTTTTGATTTTAATGTTTGAAAGGGCCAACCTTCGAGCTTGAATACTGTTTGTACATATTTCATGCAGTCATGTTCTCTCATATAAAATACTTTCTTTGGCTGTAATAAGGGAACTAATAATTCCCATACTTACTGTTTATATATAAATTTAGGGGATCAGTATGGTGATATATATGTATGTATATATTTTTCTTATTTTGTGTTGATTTCATTTGCTCATAACTCAGCAAAAACAGCTGCGGTGAGATTGTGCAGCATGAGGATACATAAAGTTTTTTTTTTTCAATTTAATGCAATAATGCTGCAACGATAATTACCGTGCTCAAAGAAAGATTTTTTTTTTATTTATATCTGTATGGATATATCATATCATATCATATAAATAACGATTCAGTATCTTAAATATTGTAATATTAATATCGTGTGTTACAGTATGTCTCACTGAATAGAAACTGCTCAAGATGGCTTGTCTATATATTAAAAGAATTAGTTTTAATAAAAAATAAAGGAAGTAATATTCAACAGATGTAATTTACTAGATATAACAGTAACAGCATCAATATTAAGTTAAAGTATTTTTTCAATCTGACCAACATCGAATCGAATAGCTTTGATGCCTCCATGTTCTTTTAATTGTTAAGACGTCAACAGCAAATATATAACAAAAGACACAGAAGAAGCCATTGTGAGGGTTACAAGTGTATAAAAACCTGTCTCCATGACATGCACCTGTAAAAGTAAAATTATTCCTAAATAATTTCATATAGGGTCCATTTCATTTCTCTTTACTTTCAACAAACCTCTCTGTCTTTATCTCAGAATAAATATAGTTTTAAAAAATTATCTGCACAGTAGTATATAATTGAACAATTTTAAAGGTATTTAAACAATGTTTTAGACACATTTTTAATCTTCAGTGTCAACCTCTTGAAATAAACTGATTTCAGTACAAACCTTCTTTGTATTGTTGTTTTCTGTCTTTTTAGAATTAGGCGAGCTGTCTAAATAAAATATATTTAGAATGAGATTTACAACCATTATTTTTTTTCTTAAAGCTTCATCCTGGTATATTGTATACTATTTCAGATACACTTTATATATGTAGATTTCGAAAAAATACAGCATTCCTGTATATATTTTTAAATGGAACAATAAGAATTTCTTATAACTTTTTTTTTCTTTCAGTTTAAATTAAAGGACACAACGTACCATTGCCAAAATCCTGTCGCAACCTTTTAAGCTGATAAACAAGTTCCAGTATAGATAGCATGGCCAGACAGCCATATATCATATAATTTCCTTCTGAGGGAAACATACTTCTATCTAACTTTGCTCCGACCACGATGTTGAGGACTACAAACAGATATACACAGAATGAAATATATGGAGATAACGAACAGTATTCCAGCTCAAACAATACAAAACTGGAGCAGAGCAGACATGGGCCTCTAAAACATCAGAGATCAGGTGCCACGGAGGAGTGAGCATCCTCTGCCGACCGGTGACAACCGCCGTTTGCTCTTTGTCATGATCGAGAAATAACGGGAAAATCCGTCGTCAATTAATGAAGTTGAAGACAATGTAAATTTATATAACATATTATTGGTACTTGTATTTTTTCGTTTTGTATACAATGTATACATGTAATATATACCTGCCAATAAGTAAGAGGTGAGACCAAACAATCCATGAATTCTGTTAAAAATTTCCCTCTTGCTATCATCTGGAGGACATCGGAATATGGATATCAGTAGCTATGTAAAAATGAGCATTGTAATATGAAATTTAAAAAAAAACAGTTGTAAGCATTAAAGAATGAAACTGATAATTTACGAAAAAGAGAAAGTCTAAATATTATGTTGAATCAAATATTATATTTGAAGTAGATAAAGAGAGAGAGAGAGAGATTGTTTACGTTCAAAATGCACAAGAGAGTTGCTGCAATCCCCAGTATAGGATGAATGTTTCGATAGTCAACACTTATATCGATCTGAAAAAGAGAACAACAAAAAAATGGAAGAGTTCATTTTCGGTAAGTGTACTTATATACTGGTAAATTTTGCTTATATAAAAATGATTCTATTTCAGTGAAAGTTATCTCCTTAATCAGAGGGTTAATTAACCTTATAATAAAGTTTAATTTTACATCACCAACTGGTTTTTGTTTGGGTTTTACCAACAGAAGACTTTTGAATATATTATGCTTACATAGCTAAATCCTTTGACATCGGCAAATATGACAACAATAGCAGTGATTGTGAAAATAAACACAAGCAACATGCATGAACGGTGAATCTGAAAGAAAACCATTCTAATATTTGAGGTCAAACACTGTTCTTTTTCTCGTATAAAAATTTGTTTTAAAATTGAACATTTTTATTAGCAACCTAATTTACAATTCAAATTCATCAATTTACAATAGATAATTTCGTTTATTTGTCGAGTTTATATGTGTAAGTGAACTCGAAATAAAAGAGAAATAAGAGTATTAGTCATATTTGGATGTTTTACTGACTTTCGTATAGACGATAATGACTTATGAACAACTAAACTTTATGACTTCAGTTTTTTTTAATAGTCTACATCTCTTTCGGATATTTGTAAACAGTTAATTTACACTACAATTTCACCGACGTTTGTGGTGCACAAATCTCTAAGCAAGTTACTTGGTACGCGAGACTTTGCTCCGAGTATAATTGATCATTTTAACAAATGGAAGATAAATATGTTTATGTTACATAGATTTAACACCTTTCAAGTCAGCATTTCGAAAATTCTAAGGTTGTTAAAATGACTTTGTTTGAAAACATATAACATATTCGTTGGTCGCATTTTGACTATAATAATGTTTCAAATCAATTGTAAGTCCATCTTTTTTTCAATCCATTTGTTTACAGATTTTTCCGTTTATATAGTTGATCAAACAAACAGATCTTACAGAAAGAATGATCGGTCAACATTCGGTTGCTTGCTCTTCCTAGGTTCCAGATTCTACTTCCGGTGAATCCGGAGTTTACAATTTGTATAGCTTATACGATTGATTCTCTCTCTCTCTCTCTCTCTCTCTCTCTCTCTCTCTCTCTTGAATTTTTTAAATTCTTTACTAAGAAAGTTTACAGTTAAACTTTTTATTCCCTATAATACTTAGTTCTGCCGTACCAACCTGGAACCATACTTTCTGACCACAGATGGTCCATTCACCCCAACTTTGTCTGAATAACCTGGAAGAAATTATTCCAACAGGTGCGAAAAACAACCAGGCAAGCATCATTAAAGATCCTGTGAAGACAACGACAAAAAAATTAATTAAAATATATTTGTATCTTTGCAAAAAAATAAAATTTCTACTGTATTTATAGCTGTACATATCTGAAAATATTCGCTACTCATTTAATTGTGAAAGAAGAAATGTTTACAGAGATTTTTTTCTATCGAGACACAATGATATTTCTTAAACATACTTAGATCTTTTTGTTTTAATATTACGATTAGTATAAAATGTGTGCTTCTGCCATGAATATTACCATGCAATTTGAGAAGGACTCTAGAAGGATTTTCTTCAGCTACAACTGAAGTACTCAGAAAGTCCACCATTTCGGAACTTACACTCCTTTCGCTATGATAATGGAGACCATTTTCTTTAAAAAAAAAAAAAAAAAAAAAAATTTTGCATTCACAGAATAAGAAGTTGTGCAAAGTAATTATAACAACCGAGGTATAAATTTGTACACATTATTGCAATTTTACACATACCTGTGACCAAACCAATTGCATGTAAAAGGTACCATTTCCGGTCCAGTCTAGAGAGCTTCGGGTGTTTACTGAGTATCCTCTGCTCCACAGCACATTTGAACATGCTTCCAATCAGTGATGTTTCCAACACAATAACATCATCTGAATTTACCTTCATTGAAAATGAAACGTTGATTTGTCTCTCCATAGAAGTTTAAAAAAAAAAATTCATGACATCTCATATATAGGATAAGGTTATTTTTTCAACATCAATAATGGTACATTTTACATTTTATTAAAGTTAAACTCAGAGAAATATATATTTCATGAAAGCTATTCAAAGAAAGTAAGATCAAGAAAGGTCTTATGTACATGTACGTCAATGTTGGGATTGTACACTTTTTTGCTGGGTACATTAGTCCCTAATTCAAAAGTCACATCTCCCTGGTGGACTTTGCAAGCCATTACATAATCATCACCCTGTAAGTAGACGTGGAAAGAAATGTTCAAATTTTAAAGTATCGGCGATGGTTTACTTTTTATACTATACGCCAAAGTACAAACAAGAATCAAGATTGCAGGTAAACCGTTTTTTTTTTTTTTTTGTTTTAAGAGAGAGACCTGTTAGATAATTAAGAATAACAATCTCACCATCCATTCATCGTTTGAAAATCCTATTGAAAGGTATAAATCTTTGTTGAGTTCTTCCGTATCTGCCATAAATTCAAATCGAACAAAATCCCCGCGTTTTTTCCACGTGACTAAATGTGAACACGATCCAGAATTACATTTTGATAGACATCCAATGGATGAACCACACTCTTTAAATCGTTCTAATATTGTGGTACCCTGATCCTTCTACAATTTAATAGTATATAAATATTGCATGTAGTTGAGTGTAACATTGAAAATTTTCACCCCAAGAAAACCATTGTCAACCGAGGCGCAGCCGAGGTTGACAATGGTTTTCGAGGGGTAAAAATTTTCAATGTTACACTCAACAACATGCAATATATTTAATATATTATACTGAATGTTTTATACAAATACATATAACAAAAAATGCGCGCATGAAAAATCGCTATTTTTTGATATACCACCCGTCGTCAAGCAATGTTGACTGTTGCTACGCAGGAGGGCGTGGCTTCATTATTCAGCGGGTAATAGTGTTTTTTAGCAAATGTTTCTTGACCAATCAGATTCAACTAATTTACATGAACGTATAATATATTGAAATATCACACGTCTAATTCCATACATTGTAAAAAAAATACTGAAAATGGAAAAATAAATACCTCTGTGACTGTTGTAGAATTACCTCCCTTTAGAGTCGTCATTATTTTGTAGCCTTGTGTGTAGCTTACGACAACTGATGCTCTGGGGGGAAAAATATATCAAAGTGGAGTTTTTAGGTGGTATATTCGCTTTAATATTGAAATTAGAAATTAACAATCATATCTAATCCGATATTGGTGCCTTTAATGTGGATGCTTGGCTTCTCAATGCACAACTAACTTCAAATTTGGTCATTATTTCATATTTTAACTGTCAGTGTGTCACTTTTTTTGCATTAGAAAGTAAAGTTCAGCTTGATATTAGTTTCAGAAGTGAAATCAGTAATAATTTATAGGGAAAAAATAACTAAAAGCCTTTCATTTTTTTTAAAATAAAAAATCAACTTACTTAAAGTATACATTTCCGTGAAAGCTTGAATGGGGTTTCCACATAAATGCCAAATATGTATGATTCATCGTGCTGGTAGTGTGACAAGCATCCTTTTTTGAAGATTAAAGAATATTGTTTAAGAGGGTTTTTCATTATTCGCAGTGTGAATATAATTTAAATATATTAATATTCTTTAATCCAGATAATATTGAATAAGATGTGGAAATATCCAATAGCAACAAATCAGCTAAATCAATAGACAACTTAAAAGTTGAATTTTCTTATGAAATAGACAATGAATTTAGGCATAGTAAACGCACAATTGAGGAACAAGCCCGAGTTCCTGGTGGCATCTCGTGAAAGTTTCCCGACACAGTCTCCCCGTCAACGACCGAGAACACCCGAAGGTAGAAGCCCTTAAAGAATGTTTCTTTTGTCCATATAAACACTGCAAAGTTAAAATATATATATATAGAAAGCAAAGAAATTCACTTTTACGATAAACAATTAATAAATCATTTTTTGAAATTGCTTACTGACAAAAATTTGAAGTATAAAATCTTATGGTTAAAAAAAACTTGCTTAATATTTTTAACGACTTAAAGAAAGTACAAATTAAAATTCATATGATACCCATTTCAGGCTCGGAAGTGGGAGTTATATATATATTTCTTACTTGGCAGTTAAGTTTAAGAGTTGTTGTAAAAATTCCCTTTATATATATATATATATATATATATATATATATATATATATATATATATATATATATATATATATATATATATATATATATATAAAATCAATATACGTAAACAAGTATCATTTTTTGTAATACGGACAAAAGTTTTGAAATATAAAAACAGAGTTTTTCGATTTACAGAAAGCACATTATGATTTCAATTTTAGTAATATTAGGGCTGCAAACATTTTTTACCTGTACCATGTATCATTATGCTTTTTAGCTGTAACTTACCTGACCAATCAGAATGGTTTCTGTCAGCTCTTATATAAATAGGGAGGCTATTATTCTGACTTGAGTTACCATGAATAGGGACAAAACTAGCCTCCAAAGTACCACATCCTTTAACGCCATCAGGCCGACCATCACATCGGCCAAGGATAGCCAACAAGATGGCAAAATAAAAATACGTATCTGTACATGCCATCATGTTTCTCTTTTTCTTGAAGTGTGAATTGTTATTGTTAAAAAAAATATAAAAAAGATAAAATCTAGAAGGTTTTATAATATTTTATCCACAAATCTATTTCGCCGATTGATCGATTACTTATTGAAAAGTAATATTTATACCTTCTGAAGTTCATGACATAATATGGAATAATTTTTAGGCATCTGGAATATATAACACATAAGAAGCGTTAAATTAGGAAAGTGGAATCGTATTTTCCGAATCAATTATTTTAAAAAGAGTAACAAATTACATTTAAGGAGATTTTCTCGGATTTTAGTTATCTCTGTAATCTGTCTATTGAACACAGATTAATGAAGCACAAAAGCTAATTTTGTTACATTTTGATATTCATATTGCCATGATTTTTTTCGTGTTCAGAACTGATTTTAAAGGATTAATTTTACATAAAAAGTCATTCTCAATCAGAGGATTTAATCCATTGAAAAACAAATTATCAAAATACATAAGTGTTATAATTTAAATTTAAATACATAAGTGTTATAATTTAAATTTTCACTTGAGTTTGTAACAGTAGTTTAATAATTTGAATGCCACTGATATGTGTATGTCTAATCCCAAACACTTTTTTTTCTCTCTCTCTCTCTGATGCACCATAAATATATGATAAACTAATTCAAATTAAAATGTCTTAAACTAATTCATGTATTAAACAAAATTTTAAAAACAAATATTTTTTTGAATAATAACAAAATTTAAAAAAAAAACAAATCTTGTACTTTGTTAAGATCTACAAAGGAATTTTTGTTGATTTTCAATGGTTTTTATTCCAAACCAATCATTTAAGAATTATTCATTAATCAAAAAATAAAAACAGGGTTCAACAAACCTTTAATAAGAAATTTAACACAAATTTATTTTTAAAAATCATCTTACATTTTACATAGACTATATACATGTAAATTCGTATTTTTTGTATACTTTTGTCATACTTTAATTTGAATACAATATTTATCATCTGTTCACTAAAATAGCTGTTCTTCCAACAGTAAAACACAAGTTTCTGTATTCTTGAACTATTAAAATAACCAATGTACATATATAGGTTGTTTGAAAAAAAAAAATTAAGGAATAGAGGAAAAAACATACATAAATACAAAATTGCAACATTAGTATTTCCTCCAAAAAAAATATAATTATAAACATAAAATTAACAACGTAGTAAAAGTATAAATATTTGCTTAAAAGAGGAAAAAATGGGAAGAAATGAGAAATGTATAAAGTTCAACTAGTATTGACTAGAAATACAATATATGGACCATTTCCTTACATGTTACCCGATATCGTTAGCTCTGTCACTTCATTGTCAGAGCACCGTATTGCTTTTCGGTTAATATACATACATGTATATTATACAATTTTGGATTTCAGTGTAGGTCGAGAACATAAGTAAAATGTGAAAATATAAAAATATGTGGTAAAATTGTAAAACTATGGCATTTAACTGATATTGACCGAAGAAACAGAAAGTGATAGCAAACGAGCATAGGTCGTTAAAAAAATGAAAATATAACTTTTTTAATAGTAGGTTAAAACCAAATTTTCACCTGTTAAAAAAGTCCAAAATTTTAATTATATAATCACTCAAAGTGAATAGGTCAATATCAATTGTAGTCCTTTAACCACATATTGAAACTGAAGTCCATAATAGTTATATTATGTAATCACTCAAAGTGAATCCACTTACAGTCCTAAAACAACTTGGCTGTCATTATGTCAAATGGTTAAATTCATGTTTCTTAAATTTGCAAACGTACTACGTAACTTTAGTGTCACCGAACGGCGTGTCGTGCGATATTATTTTCTGCGGACGCACTTTCGCATCGATATCACAAAAGGAGGAATATCACATGACATACTTTCAGCCAAAGAAAACTACAAAAATAATCTTATATAATATATTTTATGTGAAGTCTCTAGGACATTATCAAAAGTACAACCAAGGAAGAACAAAATCCAACCATAAGGAAAATGTGAAAATACAGAAATATTTCCTTTCGTATCACCTGTAACAAAAAAAAATATCGTTAATATCTTTTATAATATTGATATAATGCCACATCTTTTAAGTAACTCATAGTTTGGAGAGAAGTAATATAGGCCTGATATTTGCCCGCTATTCAATCCATATATTCATACTGTATACGTTTTCTATTATTATGAATAAAATACTTCTTGAACTAAGCAATGAATAGTTTCAAAAAGTGAAACTTTTAATAAGAAAAAAGTCCACAAAATTAAATTTAGAGTGTGAACAGGAGTCTGAAGTTTTTTAACGTTAAAAAAATTAATAAAATGTTTGGAAAAACATAAGTTTAAGTTGAATAAGTTGAATACAGATAACATCTCATATAATGATATTTAAGTGCAGAAAAAGTTAGAGGTTGTTGATATTTTGCCAAGAGAGAGGGGGGAAAAAGAAATCAGCTTCACCAAAAAATTGTGTCAAGATTTTATAATTTTGGCCAAAAAAAAAACTAAAGATATTTTTTGCCCTTCATTTTTTTTCCCAATTGTATAGATTTATATTTAAAAAAAACTTTCTTATACATGTATTAATAACCATTTGGAAATGAAATACACATGAAGTACATATTTTTTTTACTTGACTTGAACATATCTTATTTTGTAATATTTCCAATTCCATTTATTTCTTCTGTGATAACTCTTTAAAGGGTAGTTTAGTTGATTTCTTGATAATTCTACCAGAAGGGAAATTTTGCAAAGCCATAGGTCAGGATCTAAGGAGGCCTAATTTGCTTGTAAATCTCAAGCAGCTGTCTTTGTGTTTGACATAAGTGGGCAGTGACTTTTGAAATTGACATGGGAGGCTTCATGTAATGTATACTAATTATACTAATTAATTAGACTACATCTTTATCATTTCACAGTGAAATGGAAATATAAGAAATCATGTACTGTCTAGTAGAGTATGACATGGACATCAACGATAGTTGGAAAGGTGGGATAATTTATGCATAACCAAGTGTACTCTTTGAAACACTTCAAAGATGAATCTTCAGTGTCTAAGACTCACATTTCATTGATTGAACTATATAAAACCTGTACTATAGAACAAAAGTATAGTTCAATATATGGACTTGGAATCAAGAGTAGGGGCAGCTGGTGAACTGTGGGTCAATATATATTAAGTTAAATAAAGCACTCATATTTTCTTAAGCCTTACGCAAGTTAACATATCTATGAAACCTCTTTGTTTGTAATGTTTTTACTTACTGGATTTTCTTCAAATTTGATGCTTTTTTCATCTTTGTCAGCAATGTATTTCATTTCTATGGCAACATGGCTACCTAGATTTAAGAAATTAATAAACTGTAATAAATGGAAGCTTCATGTTGAAATAAAATTACTTTAAATGATTTTAGTAGCAATTGTCAAGATATACAATGCATTCATTATTTGGATTTTTCAGACATACACTGTATCTCATTATCCAATATTAGAATTCCATTTTGGTCTTTTACTGATCAGTTATTTACTATTCTTCACTTGACTCAATAAATCTAACTTCAAAATATTTTTATTTAGTTACTGTTAGAAGCAAGATTCAGTCTTTGTTCTTGTCTACACAACAAATATATATAATCAAGATTCACTATTTTGAAGGTAGCCCTCACTTACTAGCATCATCAGATTGTGTCTGACAGAGTTTTAGCAGCTCCAGTGATATCTCTATGATAACAAAGACTGCTATATAAGCGTACATGATGTATGAAGCCTCCGCTGGGAGACTGGCCCTGTCTATATTCATTCCAAATAAAACTGTGATTGCTGAAATTATGATTAAAAGTTGATTATTATATGTCTCTAATTAGGTGTGGTGTAAATGAAATTTTTATTTGTACTAATATTGAACGTGAATTTGTAAAATTTATTTAAATTATTGCTCACCAGCTAAAATATGTGCAACAGTACCAACTGTAAAGTGGGCTATGTAAAATATCGGTCGCCTCCTATCCGTGGGTGCACATCTGAACAGCGACATTATTGGCTGAAATAAATACCATATTCCCAATTACTAGTACTCGTTTCAAAAACAGTTGGAGATTTTGTTTCTTTGCGCTTCTTTGTTGTAATATCTTCTTGTATATTGATAACTCTTAGCATGGTGACATTGATGGCAAGAAAAGGTGGTATCCAACATTGATAACAGAGTGGTGACAATGATGCCCAGTATAGGGTGGTACCTAACATTTGTAACAGTGTGTGGTGAAAATGATGCCCAGTATAAGGTGGTACCTTACATTTATAACAGTTAGTGAAGTGACAATGTTGCCCAGTATTAGGTGGTAACTTACATTTATAACAGTTAGTGAAGTGACAATGTTGCCCAGTATTAGGTGGTAACTTACATTTATAACAGTTAGTGAAGTGACAATGATGCCCAGTATTGGGTGGTACCTTACTATAACACCTTACACTGATAATAGTTAGTGAAGAGACAAGGATGCCCAGTATAGGGTGGTACCTTACATTTATAACAGTTAGTGAAGTGACAATGATGCCCAGTATTGGGTGGTACCTTACATTGATAACAGTTAGTGAAGTGACAATAATGCCCAGTATTGGGTGGTACCTTACATTTATAACAGTTAGTGAAGTGACAATGATGCCCAGTATAGGGTGGTACCTTACATTTATAACAGTTAGTGAAGTGACAATGATGCCCAGTATAGGGTGGTACCTTACATTGATAACAGTTAGTGAAGTGACAATGATGCCCAGTATTGGGTGGTACCTTACATTTATAACAGTTAGTGAAGTGACAATGATGCCCAGTATAGGGTGGTACCTTACATTGATAACAGTTAGTGAAGTGACAATAATGCCCAGTATTGGGTGGTACCTTACATTTATAACAGTTGGTGAAGTGACAATGATGCCCAGTATTGGGTGGTACCTTACATTTATAACAGTTAGTGAAGTGACAATAATGCCCAGTATTGGGTGGTACCTTACATTTATAACAGTTAGTGAAGTGACAATAATGCCCAGTATTGGGTGGTACCTTACATTTATAACAGTTAGTGAAGTGACAATGATGCCCAGTATTGGGTGGTACCTTACATTTATAACAGTTAGTGAAGTGACAATGATGCCCAGTATTGGGTGGTACCTTACATTGATAACAGTTAGTGAAGTGACAATAATGCCCAGTATTGGGTGGTACCTTACATTTATAACAGTTAGTGAAGTGACAATGATGCCCAGTATAGGGTGGTACCTTACATTTATAACAGTTAGTGAAGTGACAATGATGCCCAGTATAGGGTGGTACCTTACATTATAACAGTTAGTGATGTGACAATGTTGCCCAGTATAAGGTGGTACCTTACATTTATAACAGTTAGTGATGTGACAATGATGCCCAGTATAAGGTGGTACCTTACATTGATAACAGTTAGTGAAGTGACAATAATGCCCAGTATTGAGTGGTACCTTACATTTATAACAGTTAGTGAAGTGACAATGATGCCCAGTATTGGGTGGTACCTTACATTTATAACAGTTAGTGAAGTGACAATAATGCCCAGTATTGGGTGGTACCTTACATTTATAACAGTTAGTGAAGTGACAATAATGCCCAGTATTGGGTGGTACCTTACATTGATAACAGTTAGTGAAGTGACAATAATGCCCAGTATTTACATTTATAACAGTTAGTGAAGTGACAATGATGCCCAGTATTGGGTGGTACCTTACATTTATAACAGTTAGTGAAGTGACAATAATGCCCAGTATAAGGTGGTACCTTACATTTATAACAGTTAGTGAAGTGACAATAATGCCCAGTATTGGGTGGTACCTTACATTGATAACAGTTAGTGAAGTGACAATGATGCCCAGTATTGGGTGGTACCTTACATTTATAACAGTTAGTGAAGTGACAATGATGCCCAGTATTGGGTGGTACCTTACATTTATAACAGTTAGTGAAGTGACAATAATGCCCAGTATTGGGTGGTACCTTACATTTATAACAGTTAGTGAAGTGACAATAATGCCCAGTATTGGGTGGTACCTTACATTTATAACAGTTAGTGAAGTGACAATGATGCCCAGTATTGGGTGGTACCTTACATTTATAACAGTTAGTGAAGTGACAATAATGCCCAGTATAGGGTGGTACCTTACATTATAACAGTTAGTGAAGTGACAATAATGCCCAGTATTGGGTGATACCTTACATTTATAACAGTTAGTGAAATGACAATAATGCCCAGTATTGGGTGGTGCCTTACATATATAATAGTTGGTGAAGTGACAATGATGCCCAGTATTGGGTGGTGCCTTACATTGATTACAGTTGGTGAAGTGACAATGATGCCCAGTATTGGGTGGTACCTTACATTGATAACAGTTAGTGAAGTGACAATGATGCCCAGTATTGGGTGGTACCTTACATTTATAACAGTTAGTGAAGTGACAATGATGCCCAGTATTGGGTGGTACCTTACATTTATAACAGTTAGTGAAGTGACAATGATGCCCAGTATTGGGTGGTACCTTACATTTATAACAGTTAGTGAAGTGACAATGATGCCCAGTATTGGGTGGTACCTTACATTGATAACAGTTGGTGAAGTGACAATGATGCCCAGTATTGAGTGGTACCTTACATTGATAACAGTTAGTGAAGTGACAATGATGCCCAGTATTGGGTGGTACCTTACATTTATAACAGTTAGTGAAGTGACAATAATGCCCAGTATTGGGTGGTACCTTACATTTATAACAGTTAGTGAAGTGACAATGATGCCCAGTATTGGGCTGTACCTTACATTTATAACAGTTAGTGAAGTGACAATGATGCCCAGTATTGGGTGGTACCTTACATTTATAACAGTTAGTGAAGTGACAATGATGCCCAGTATTGGGTGGTACCTTACATTGATAACAGTTAGTGAAGTGACAATAATGCCCAGTATTGGGTGGTACCTTACATTTATAACAGTTAGTGAAGTGACAATAATGCCCAGTATTGGGTGGTACCTTACATTTATAACAGTTAGTGAAGTGACAATGATGCCCAGTATTGGGTGGTACCTTACATTTATAACAGTTAGTGAAGTGACAATGATGCCCAGTATTGGGTGGTACCTTACATTTATAACAGTTAGTGAAGTGACAATGATGCCCAGTATTGGGTGGTACCTTACATTGATAACAGTTAGTGAAGTGACAATGATGCCCAGTATTGGGTGGTACCTTACATTGATAACAGTTAGTGAAGTGACAATGATGCCCAGTATTGGGTGGTACCTTACATTGATAACAGTTAGTGAAGTGACAATAATGCCCAGTATTGAGTGGTACCTTACATTTATAACAGTTAGTGAAGTGACAATGATGCCCAGTATTGGGTGGTACCTTACATTTATAACAGTTAGTGAAGTGACAATGATGCCCAGTATCGGGTGCTACCTTACATTGATAACAGTTAGTGAAGTGACAATAATGCCCAGTATAGGGTGGTACCTTACATTATAACAGTTAGTGAAGTGACAATGATGCCCAGTATAGGGTGGTACCTTACATTTATAACAGTTAGTGAAGTGACAATGATGCCCAGTATTTGGCTGTACCTTACATTTATAACAGTTAGTGAAGTGACAATGATGCCCAGTATTGGGTGGTACCTTACATTTATAACAGTTAGTGAAGTGACAATGATGCCCAGTATTGGGCTGTACCTTACATTTATAACAGTTAGTGAAGTGACAATAATGCCCAGTATTGAGTGGTACCTTACATTTATAACAGTTAGTGAAGTGACAATGTTGCCCAGTATTGGGCTGTACCTTACATTTATAACAGTTAGTGAAGTGACAATGATGCCCAGTATCGGGTGGTACCTTACATTTATAACAGTTAGTGAAGTGACAATGATGCCCAGTATTGGGTGGTACCTTACATTGATAACAGTTAGTGAAGTGACAATGATGCCCAGTATAGGGTGGTACCTTACATTGATAACATTTAGTGAAGTGACAATGATGCCCAGTATTGGGTGGTACCTTACATTGACAACAGTTAGTGAAGTGACAATAATGCCCAGTATTGAGTACCTTACATTTATACCTTACATTTATAACAGTTAGTGAATGTGACAATGATGCCCAGTATTGGATTTCATTTAAGTGGTCCCACAAAACAACCTTACATTTATAACAGTTAGTGAAGTGATTTCCAATAGATGCCAATATATCGATATTACAAAATCGTATTGGATACGATATTTTTTGTCATTGTATTGCAATATATTTACATTGATAACAGTTAGTGAAGTGACAATAATGCCCAGTATTGGGTGGTACCTTACATTTATAACAGTTAGTGAAGTGACAATGATGCCCAGTATTGGGTGGTATCTCAGATAACCTTTTGATTCCTCTACCACAACCTGTAAATAAAAAAAAGTTACAATGTAAATATTCCCCATTTTGAAATGTTTTGACCCATTCAATTATTAATAGAATTTTGAAGTCAATGCTGGCTTCATTGGCTTATTTTTGAATTATTTTAAAGCGTGTGTGTGGGGGGGGGGGTATTAAATGATACAAACCTCTCTATATCCCCCAACATCCACAAATATCACAACAAAGGCTGACACAGTGAAAGTAAAGACTAAAACCATACATGTCCGATGAATCTGGAAATAATATAAAACACATAGATTCATTTACAATTCTAATAGAGGTTAAGTGATGTAACAATTTTAATGTACAAGCATGTAAAAAAAAATATGCCCTGAGTGAACCTTGCTCTTTTCAAGCATCTGCAATAAGTGGCTGCTGAGAAATTATTACATATAGTGTGGAGAGATGTGCATGGACTGGCTGGAAGTTGACATCGGATGTGTATAAAAATAAATCCCACTATATGGCATGCTTAAACAACAATTGTGCTTAAATTTCAAGCATCTGCAATGAGTAGTTGCTTAGAAAACTGCGACCAAAATATGTAACAGGCAGACAGGTGGACATACAGAAATATACACAAGGGTAAAACAGTATAACCCCCCCCCCCTCTTTTCAAAGAGGTGTATAAGAGTGGATAGATTTTTTTTCTTCATTTTATATCTGACATCATGAAATCATTAACTTTGAAACTGAAATACATGCTTTCCTTACCTGGAACCAGACTTTTTGTCCCATTAAAGTAGTTCCTTCCCATCCATTCTTAAAGAACCTGGCTGTGACAATTCCAATGCTTGAGAACATCACCCAGGCAATTATCATGAAGGATCCTGAATGTGAAATAATGAAATTACAGTAAAACTCAATTATACAAAGTCACTGGGACCCTATGAAATTACTTCGCTATATCCATAATTTGTTATATCCATATAGGGAATTTGTTAACTTTATAAATCTGGGCCTTCTGGGGATTCAAGATAACTTCACTATATCCATGAATATCTGTGTTGGTATTAAAAGAGTTTTATTATAAACAACAATTATTTATTAGGGAAAAAATGTAGCTTCAACAGATAGGGATATAAAACATATTATACATCAACAAATCTGATGTCACAATGGGTTCTAAATAAAGTAATAAAGTCAAATAAAAAATTTAAAAGGATTAAATAATTTTTTTTTTTATAATCAATGTAAAAAATAAGAAAAAGAATCTCCAATGGGTTTGTGGTTGCATGGAAATGCTCAGGATATAAAACGCACAACTTACTGAATATAAACATAGGTAATCAAAGATTACGAAGCTCACCTCGACGAATGTTATCAGTTTCAGTTATGCAAATCTCACATCATATTTTCTTATAATATTTAGTATTCATCCAAACAACAATATTCTTGCAAGTTGTGTTTAACCCCTTACATGGCATATACACATTTCTACACGTGTAGTATGAAAATCATGTATAGTGTAAACAAATATTCATAACTGTTAATACTGCAGATATCAAGGACTTCAAGTTCATTTGAATTGATCTGTTTCCAAAACTTTAACCTGGTCTCTTGTATGGAAAATATAGGTCAGATCCAGCATCCGAAGCAAGTCTGATTGTGTCCATCCCTAGATACATCATCCATGCAAGTTTGGTTTAGCTAGGGCTTATAGTTACTTGGGAATGAAAATGTAGGTCAGATTAAGCAAAGTTTACAATAATTCCACGCAAGATTTATTGGGAATGAAAAAGTAGGTCAGAAAAAAGTCTGGTAGTGTCCATCCCTAGATGCATCATCCATGCAAGTTTGGTCCAAAAAGGGCTTATAGATACTTGGGAATGAAAATGTAGGTCAGATCCAGCATCCGAAGCTAGTCTGGTTGTGTCCATCCCTAGAAACATCACCAATGCAAGTTTGGTTCAGGTAGAGGCTTAAAGTTATTTGGGAATGAAAATGTAGATAAAGCATCTGAAGCAAATCCATCCCTAGATGCATCATCCATGCAAGTTTGGTCCAAATAGGGATTTTTTTGGGAATAAATCAGATCCAGCAAAAGTCTGGTAGTGTACATCCCTAGATACATCATCCATGCAAAAACATAGTTAAGTGGGAATGAAAATGTAGTCAGATCCAGCATCCAAAGCAAGTCTGGTAGTGTCCATCCCTAGATGCATCATCCATGCAAGTTTGGTCCAAATAGGGCTGATAGTTCCTGTGGAATGGACCTGCTCCTAAAACTTTAACACACAACACATCAGAAGCAAGTCTGGTAACATCCCTAGATGCATCATCCATGCAAACCACAGGTAGGGCTTAACTTGGGAATGGACCTGCTCCAAAAACTTTAACCTGCTCCAAAAACTTTAACCTGGTCACTCATCTACAAAATGTAGGTCAGATATCACAGTCTGGAATTATGCATATATAGTTTGGTCCAAATAATAGTTCCTTGGGTGTGCTTAACGCCGACGCCAACGCCGGGGGTATAGCATAAGCTCATCTCGACTTCGTCGAGGTGAACTAAAAATCATAAACCTTTAAAAACATAGATCATATATGTATCAAAATGAAAGATCAAATATTCAAAAGATGTGCATATACAAGTGTCAATGACTTGAATCCATTACCATGAATTTTGACCATGAGATTATCTGGCTGTTCCTCTGTCACAAGTGAAGTTGATAGGAAATCTACAGGGGAACTGCTGGCAGACTTTGTACTATGTTTTGTTACAGTGCTACCTACAACAGAAGTGGAAATTTAAGTCCAAATACATGTATATCATTCTCAAATTCAATTACAAACCCCCCTCCCCTCCCAAGGGTAAGCTTAATTCATAATTTTGATATCACAATTACTAAAAATTTTAGTGAAACAGCTAAGTGGACTACCTTAATTAAAATTAAATCACTTTCTGCTAATCATTATTTTTTGGACATCAATAAAATGCTCTAATCATGCAATCTAAATTAGATGATCTACAATCTGGATTGCAACCTAGCTTTAGCAATACTTTGAACATACAGCATATGAGTTGTTAAAATCATTCAATTGTCATTCCTTTACTCATTCTAAATATCAGTACATTTCCACCATACACGTCACAGATGGTAAAAAGTCAAGTCGCAACCGGACTCAAACCCAGGGCCTCTGATGTACCGTGCCAGCGCTCTAACCACTGAGCTATTGAGACCCGATATATTGATTGACTTTCACCCACCTGTGAACCCTGTGACACACAACTCACCTGCCAGAGGTCCGGTGGATCTGAGTAAATACCACTTCTGTGTCAGACTGAACACCTTGGGGTTGATACTGTCCAGAGTCCGCTCCACCACACACCTCACCCTGCCTGCTGTCTGCGAGGTCTCTAGGACTCTCACGCCACTCCCTGCCAACTACAAGTACATGTATTTAGACAATCTTAAGAATAATGGAACATTTTTTTTTATAAAAATCTATAATATATAATTAAGGACTGCCTTGTTGTAGTCAAAAAAGTTGGAGAATATACCCCCCAGTCTTGAAATTTAGTTGGCAAATAACAACCTTATCCTTTGGAATAGGACAGAATCTTTCAATTTTCAAAGTATATCCACCAAGGCAGGAATTATTTCTTTAATCCTTAAGGTGAATTTCATCCCAATTAAAATAAGTTTTTGGTTGCTTCTGATAATTAAATAAAGACCTGAAAAGAAGTAAATCTTTTAAAATTTCAGCTTCATTTCAGAAAATTTAAATTATGGGTTTGCTGATAACAGAGGATAGCTGATCAAGTGGTTTGCCCAATAATATTTATAAAACATACACTTGGAAGAGCTAAATATGATGTCCCAGTGGTATATCCCAGCTCAAATGACACCATTCCACTGTTTACTTTACATGACATCACACTGTCACCACCCTGTTGAATACATACAAAGGTATTTATAAGTAAAACAGAGCAACCATTTGTAAGTACATGGAGTACCACCTACACACAACCTAACAAGAAACAGAAACCAATGGAGGACCAACAGACAGACAGACAGACCAACCGACTGACAGCAAAATGCCCTCCCTTCTTTAAATGGGGGCATAAAAATGTATAATCTATAGGGAAATTCATTTCAACAAAAACCAGTGTTATTTAACAAACACTCCTATGTATAAGCTATTCAAGAATTATTTTCCAAAATAAACCTATGTATAAGCATTTGATTCAATGGCAAATTATTTTCCATACAAAAAAAAAATATGCAGCCTAAAAGTTTTATCAAATTTCATTCAACATAACCCTGCCTAGAATTTATACCACATAGGGTATAATAATATGCAGCCTGTTCAACATAACCCTGCCTAGAATAGATAGTCTGTTTCTCTGCATTTTTACCAGAATAACTGATATTAAAGTTAAATGTAAGATCAAACATGATTATCCCAATAATTGTGGTTGGCCACATTTTCAATTTCATATTTGACTTACCATTTTGGCATCACTTGAAAGTCCAATGGCTTGATATTGGTTTCCCAGTGACATTTGCATCATTTCAAATCTTACTAAGTCATTTCGCTTTTGCCAAGTTATCATATAAGTGCATCTGGTTCCACTACAACTTTCCAGACAACCTTTGGTGGTCCCACATTCTGGGTCAGGGGAAATGTTAGATGCAGAAGTCTGAATTTTACAGAGAAAAATATTTTTAGTTAATATTTAAATTTTAGAAAAAATGATAGAAAAAGAGTCTATAATGGAAGTGAGATTTCAATAGTTGTTGAATGGTTTAAATCAATGAATAAAAACTGTATGGTTAATTATATTAACTCAGGAATCTTGAATAAGGATGTAACACCTTTTGACACAGTAGTTGATAGGTTTTCACATTTTTTATAATAAAAGCAATTAACTATTAATCTATAAAAAGTTTCTCAAGCACCACCACATCTCTGGATTTATCAGTTTTACTTATAAATATGAAAATGGAAAGAACTTAAATTTTTTCAATGTTGAAAAAGAAAATTGAGTTATGCCCCTTTAAATGCTTCTTGCAGAAAGATGTTCACATTGATCCTGAGTGTCAGATAATTCGTGAATTAACTTTTTATAAAATGCTTGAAATAACAATTTATTCAAAGTTTTACATTTTATATAATTTTTTTAAGTTTTCAAATTTAAGGCCTGAGAACTAAAAATTAATTTTTTACAAAATGATATATTTTTCTATAGAAAATTAAAAGACCTGTAAAGTTATCAAACCCTGCATTGCTCTACTTTTTATATTCAAATATTTTACAGGAAAATAAGCTCTTTATCTACCTAAGGATGTTTGACTTTTCACAACTCATTTTATTAATTAAAAGTCCTTGAAATCAGTAACCCTTTTACACAGTAAAACTCGTTTAATACGTACACCAAATTGAGCTTTCACGGATATAGCCAAGTTTTTTTTTGATTCCCAGCTGTATAAATTTAGCAATTAAATTCCTTATACGGATATAACAAATTACGGATATAGCAAAGCAATTTCACAGGTCCCAGTGACTTTGTAATAATCAAGTTTTACTGTATATGTCAAACAAAATGACCTATACCGTGGTCTGTAGTGTAGTGGTAGCTTTGAGTGTCGTCGTAGTTGAAGACACAGCTGTTGTGTGTACAGTCCCCACTGACAAGAAGTTTACTTCACTGGGGGAGGCTGTTTTTGTGGTGTAATGATAGCTAACATTGCCATCTGAAATGAAATAAGTTTATATACAATAAAATTATAAACAACTGTTTATCCTGAGGATCTTGAACTAAAAATTATCTATCAAGTTGTTAGTATTTGAAAATAGTCAGTAAGTTCAGATAATGACCTTTTTCCCTAGCATATGCTGAATACAGTTCCGATTCACCTGACCTTAAAGACAATTTGTTTATAACCAATTTTAAGTTTTGAGACCCTGTGCAGCAATATGTCTTGAGCATGCAAACATCAGTTATTTTTAGTTAGTGGCTATAGTTTTATAAATATTGATCCGTTAATGCATTGAATTTGATCTTTTGTTTTGATCTTAATTTTAATGTGGTAGAAACATAACTTTTGTTTTTAGTTTATGGGTATTTTTACTTTGTAAAATTAACAATGATCTGAAGCTTAGTGTGGTTTTGGTTATTCTATAGTAGTATTCATTTTCTGGGGACAATGTATTAGATTTTAAAAGTTGTAGATGGTATCACCATCAAAATTAGGTTTCTAACATAGCCATCTGTTAATACTGTGTAAATTGCAAGGAGCTATGATAAAATGTCTATATAATTTTATAATAATTTTCAATATTTCTCTATTTGCATTAATAAAAGAATCAAAATAATTTTAATTAAATAGAACTTTATGATCAAAATATAGCCTAGTATTTATGAATGGCCTTTTGAATCTGTTGTCATTTTGCAACACAATTTTTCAGCAACTTTTTGAGTGATAATGGATATATGGATTTGGTTATCTGCCTAACGAAGCTCTGTTGTCATATCCTAAGAACATTTACCTTAATAGGAAAATATGCCACAGACGTTTGATATAAAATTGATTTATTCATAACACATTCTGCATTGCGTTTCTGGAGCAGTGTTAAGTTTATACCTACCTATAACAGCTCCCATGGAATGTAGGACGTACCAGGGCTGAGATAAGCTGAAGACCTCTGGATTCGTACTGTTAATGGTCCGCTCAACCACACACCTGATCACATTGTCTATCTGGGATGTTTCTATAACACTGATTTCTGTGTCGTTTGGCTGAAAGGAAAATTCTCATTTATGAATACATACACATTCAGCTTTACAAGATTATCTATAGGTGTTTGAATTAACACCTTATGTATTTCAAAGGTTTTTTTAAGGTAAAATCTAATAAATAAATTAGAAATATGTCCATATGACATAAATCTCAAGGGTATAAAAAAACAAGGAATATGTCCTAAAAAGTTGGATATAGGAATTCACAAAATTATGTATAAGTGCATGCTTACATAAAAAAATCTTAAATAGTTTGTTTAAAACGCAAAATGCATGGGTATATTAGTAATGCAACATGAAAATTTGTATTAGCGAATGAAATTTGATCAGAATATCTTTAAAAAATTTCTGTAAAATTGAAATTTAAAAAGTTGGATATAGATGATAAATATTTACATAATAATGTATAAGTGCATAAGCTTACATAAAAAAATCTTAAATGGTTTGTTTAAAACTAAGCAAAATGAAAATTTAAGAAAAGTGAGGTGAAGGTCACAGGAAAGTTCAAGGTCAAACATTTTTTATGCATGCTGTTGAATAGTTCTCATATATATGTATCGGCATAAGAAGTTTGATAAAAATATTTTGAATGTTCTATTAAAAACTGAGCTAAAAACTAATTTAAAATAAATGAAGTTAAGGTCAAATGAAAGGTAAGGTAAAAAAAAATGTTGATGCAGCTGCATAGCTCTCATCAATATGTATCAGCATATGAAGTTTGATAAAAAGATCTTGTATAGTTTCTTTGAAATTGAGCTTTGAACTGAGCTAAACACAAAGTGTGATGAAAGGACAGACAGAAGGACAGAAGAACGGAAGGATGGAAGAATGGAAGACAGACATGAGAAACACTATATGCCCCAGCCATATTCATGGCGGGCATAAAAATCAGGATCTCTATGTCAATGGGTCAAACAGAAACTCAGAAAGTTTTCACTTAATTTTGTAACTTTGTTTTAAGGCCTAAATAGTATTTTTGGATCTGAAGTTTCATTTGCATTGTTTCAACTGAACACTGTTAACAAATATTAGTCCATCAAAAATAGTCGTTTACAATTTTCACATAACCCATTCTTTGTTATGGAAACAACTTTCCAGCCAATTACTTGTAAGGCTATATGACTGAGAAGGTTTCATGTTATGAAGATGAATAGGAGTAAACTTACGTCGGTGATTGGTCTAAACTTAAACATACTGGGGATGTTGTATCCTTGCTCAATTTCCACCTTTCCTCCATAGGCCTTACAAACCATTACACTGTCATTACCCTGAAGAAAAAACATTACATTAATCAAATCTGAAGCTCACAATATACCATCAATTAAAAAAAAATTTGCACAAGTGAAACCTTGCATTGAAATATCATTATTGTATCATGATTATAATTAAGTCATATATCTTCTTATGAACTTTTTTTTTTGCAAAGACATCTGAAAGATTTTCACCTGTTTTCTAAATTATTCTATTGTACTTACCATTTTTTGATCGTCTGATAATCCTAAAGCTTGATATTTATTGCCGGCTCCAAAGTCCTGTAGAAATTCAAACCTGATGAGATTTCCATTTTTTTGCCAGCTGACTTGGTAGGTACAGGTACCACCGTGGCAGTCAGACAGGCATTCTTTAGAGGATCCACATTCTGGATCTCGCACGACCGAGAACTTAGGCAGAGAAGTGGTTATTTTGTAGTTTGTGGTTTTACTATGAACAATAGTAGCTCTGTAAGGAATACGATTTGATGTTTAATAAAATGTCCTTTATTATATTAAACAATTTAATTTCAGACTTCTTCAATCATAAAACAATTTCTTATTCTAAAATGAGCCAGATAACATTGCCTTCTTTAATTAAATTTATATTAGCTAATTTTTTTTTTTACAAAATTGCATATTGCATATCATCAAAGAATATATATTATGTTGTCTGGGTCTATATCAAATTAGTTGACCTCAAAATAATTATACAATTACTTGAAATACACATCCCCCGACATTTCACTACTCTGTTTCCATACAAAGGTCAATGCTAGGTGATTGGTATTAGCATTACTGTGTGTGGCATCCTGTAAAACATTTCAAAAGAATTTGTTCAAATCATATAGAGGAAGATCATCAACACTGTCAAATAACTTTTTTGGTTTCCTTTTAATAATTTATATACCTTTATTTTGTTAGCAAATAATCAATAGATTATCACATTTCCTTTCAACTAACATTTGTCTACTACCAGCAATTAATTCATGAAAAAAAACATTTTCTTTTTCTTCTGAAAGTCTTAATTCGATAAAAAATCTTAATTTGAAAATGTGCGAAAGATAATTTTGCCAAAAAAGAACATTAAAGCTGTACTTGTTTGTACAATCATTTCTTTCAAATGTTAAAAGGTGTCACTGTCAACATTTTCAGAGGTACGTGAAAAATGTTTCATCATTTTGTTCTAAATGGGCATGCACTTGTGATATTTTCACTAAGTGTTATCATTAAAGAACTTTCAATGCTGCCTTTTCTTTATTCCCTCCTACAGTATCTGTTTGTGTTAAGTACCTACTGTATCTGAACAGCTCCGTGTGTTGCTAGGCATTGTGATGTAACTTCCTGTTACTGTTTCAGAGGGATTCATTGGCATAACTCGTAGGAGGAATCCTTTAAAGTAACTATTCCAAGCCCAAATCACCACTGTGTAAAACAAAAATAACCTTGAAAAATCTCATCCTAATGTACATGATTTCATTTTTGTGTTAATTCCTAAGTGTACAATTTTAAGAGATAAATTGGAGTAACTGATCTTAAATGAGCTCACAAAATGATACAAGAAGTCCCATATGAGTATAATGGCAGCCTATCTTTTAATTGCCATGGGAAAGCCCAAATACACTGTATCTGCCCATTTAAAACATAAAGTAGAGGGTGCATGTAGTCAGTGAAATTATGCAATAATGATTCTGAGTAAGTATCATACAGTTTTATTCATAGGGTACCAAAACATGACAGACTGACAGTGAGAGGACAACCCCATCACTATACATGTTAATTAGCCATGCATAGTTCAATATTGATAATATAAATATCTATACAATGGTATCTTTAATATGTAGAATTGTCAAACCTGTCCATTCTTTTCCAGATTTCGTAGAATTCACATAATAAGGAAGGTTCTCGTCGTTTACTGGTCCCGAGTGAAATGGGACGAAATCGTAATCTTTTTTGGGAGCCTCATCTTGTTTACAGCCGGGTGAGCCTGACGGGTATGCCAGGCATTGCCACAGGACATCAGCGATCAATAGACTCAGTAGAGCGTTCCCAAACATCGCTAAAATCCTGGTGCTAAACACAGAAATTAGGAAATAATATCATACACATTTGTAATTTCATTATAATCACAATCATATATTCGTAAATTCCATGTAAGATGAAACGAAAATTCAAATTGTTTTGCTTTCTATGAAAGTGCTCTATCTCAGTAGCATTGGATTTTGTGTATTGGATTTTTCCCATGCTCTGATTCACCTGGCAATTGTACTAGACACAAGACTAGGGATTTAAATCATGAAGGCAGAAAACACATAAAGATAGGACATATTAAAGGTTTACTTTAATATCATCAAGAGCTCATTACAATGATGTTGCATTATGTGACATAACAGGAAATAGAAAATGAACTGAGATTTATATGTAGATCCATTTACTTTGTAAAGATTCATTGTAAAGATTGAACTCAGTTTAGCTTTGACAGAAGTAAGAATAAAATGTAAACATTTCAGCTACACCTTGAGTCAACATCAATTACTTTATGTTTAAAATTTAAAAATTCAAATCAATTAAAATAAATCCCCATATTTTTAAAAGGAAAACTTTTTATTCCACAAATTTGAGAGAAAAATATTATAAATTTTATCATTCATATAAAAAGAGGACTGCATTAAGTTATATCTACAAATCTTAGGACACCAAGGAAAATTCTACTGCCTTACATATGCATACATGTATTGTGGTCTTTTCGTGTCAATATATATAAAGATATCGGTCTAAGCCTGAAAAGATGCAACACTTTTTTGGAATGTTCCAATAATCAATTCCCTGACCTCTGCCTTTAATAAGTAAATGCTTATTATAAACAGTATCCCATACAATGTTTAAAGTCCATGATAAACTAGATTTAATCAATATATATGAAGCTAACACTGCTTGGGACATATTAAATCTTATATAAATTTAAGGGAATATTCTTTACGAGTAATGAATCTCTAAGTAATATAAGATGATCTGTAAATGTAAAGATAAATATTTAAAAGTAGAAAGATTCAATGTATAACAGGATCTTACCAAAGTGTTTAGTACTCCAATTAAAAGAAATAATAATGCCTTGTGTTCAGTGTTTTATAACATGTATACTTGTATATAACCCTGAATGATCAATGGCCTTTTAAAGAAATTGACAATTCTAAAAATAGAACGTTATACTGTTACAGTTCAAAGATTTTCTTTGGAGAATTTAAATGATTAACTTTAAACTGACTTTCATATGACAGTCTCTCCAAAATTTTCATATTATCTTTTTCACGAAAGGACTAATTTACAAATTGAAAAAAATTTGTTATTAATAAATACTGCATTCATTATTAAAAAACTCTTTTTAAAGGACATAAAAATAATAATGATTAAACTTCAACATTTTAATAATGAACAAATGAAAGAAAAACTCATTGTTTTTGATTTTAAAATGTGTAAACGGTCCCCGAGCTCATGTTATACAATAATAAAAAATGATAATTTTATGTATATTCTAATTTTTACCTCATCATAAACCCTTCATAGTTCTCTCTATGCTGTTTTCCCAAAAAAATAAGGGTACTGTGAGCAATGAGCTCACTAAATGATACCCCCCGCTTCCCATATGAATATAATGGCAGTGTCCATGTTTTGCTCTGGAAAATCCAAAATATATGTCAGATCAAAAAAGTAAAATAGGGGTTGCACAATGGCAACAATTATTAAAGATTCTGTGAAAGTTTCATTAAATTTCTTTCAGTGGTATGAGAGGAGTTGCGGATAGGAGATGGGTACCCCAAAGGCGTAACAGACGGACGGACGGACATACCGATTACTATATACCCTCCCGCTTTTCAAGCAGGGCCGGGTTATAATAAATTGATAAAACTACTTCCTACATAAAGCTTTTAAAAATGTACAGTTTTGTTTTATTTATTGCACATGTAACTTAGTACATGAAACATTCTGTTGTTATGAAATTTTTATTGTTCTTTTTTAATCAGAATATACCTCTATGCTATTGACTTGAAGGCAAATTTCAAAATTTTTGGCAGAAACTCTTAGTTTTTATCACAAAAAGGTTAGTTGCAACCCCCCCTTCCCCCTTTTCAATCCAATTTCCTCCCCAATGTAAAATACATGCACTTGCCAATGTCCCTGATGAAGCTTGAAATCTTTATATGCAACAATTTTCATTTTATGCATCTTAGTGTGATTCAATGTTCTATGAATGTCTTAGAAACAGACTTATAAAAAGTAGATATTTGTAGGTCACATATTTCTGTCTAATGTTGATTTCTGAAATAAATATTAACATAAACTAGAGGTACTGTGAGCAATTAGCTCACTAAGTGATATCCCCCGCCTCCCATATGATAATAATGACAATGTGCCTGTTTTGCTCTTGGAGATTCGAAATAAGTGTCAGATCGAAAAGTAAAATAGGAGGTGCAAAATGACATATTAAATGTAAAAAAGAATCTGTGAAAGTATCATTAAATTTTGTCCAGTGGTATAGGAGGAGTTGCGGATAAGAGATGGGTACCCTTCAATACTATAAAAAAAGAATGGCAGTGTCAAAGTTTCGCTCTGGAAAACCCAAAATATGTGTCCAATCAAAAGGTAGAAAGGTGCACAATGGCACTATGTAACAAAGATTCTGTGAAAGTCTCATCAAATGTCATTCAGCAGTATAAGTGGAGTTGCAGATAAGAGATGGGTACAACAAAGCGTAACAGACAGACGGACGGACATAACGATTACTATATACCCTCCCGCTTTTCAAGCAGGGGGTATAAAGAGGAATACTACAACCAGATTTGCATGTATTTAATGATGCTTACGACTTACCTTTTAAAATTTGGTTTAAGCCTTTACAGACCGATATTAGTTCTGATTTATTTTATTCTTTATCATGCATTTTTTTCAGAGAAATGTATGAAATAGTTTTTAAACTTTTACATGTAATGAATGAATAATATAATATTCTTATAAAACATGTCAAGAAGAATCATATAAAGATATTTTCAATTTGTTTATGTATTTACTAAAATGAAATACTTTATTATACACCCCGCTTGAAAAGTGGGAGGGTATACTGTAATCGATATGTCCGTCTGTCCGTCTAGCTGTCCATCTGTCTGTTACGCTTTGGGATACCTATCTCTTATCCGCAACTCCTCTTATACCACTGAGGGAAATTTAATGAAACTTTCACAGAATCTTTATTACATATTGCCATTGTGCACCTCCTATTCTACTTTTTGATCCGACACATATTTTGGGTTTCCTGGCCACAGCAAAACATGGACTTTGCCATTATAACCATATGGGAGGCGGGGGGGTATCATTTAGTGAGCTCATTGTTCACAGTACCTCTAGTTTGTAAATATTTTAATAAACTTACAGATAAAATCATCCATTATATGTGTCATGGTTAAAAAGGATGCCCCTACTGACATGCAAGTTTTAAATATGTGAATGTATGAGAGTGTTTATAAAGTATTTGGTCAAAATGACACTAAAAAATAAGATACAAATAAATGTGCTACTTTTATTTTCTTAAATCGGTTATTTTCTTTTTCAAGGGATACTCAAACTAAATGGTACTTTATCAAATAAATGAAAAGGTATTCATATTTTTTCTCCTAGTTTTTTAATTTAAGAAACTTAAATTGCTTACGAACTTTTTTCTCACACATATTACAAACTCATAGTATGCTACTATGCATTTACTAACAGGAAATTTAAAACCCTGAAGCACCTGAATTTCAGATCAAACAATTCTTAGTTTATATTGTCTCTGGAAAAATGCCCAAAAAATTTCCTGAAAAGCATATCATATAATGAAACTATTGTCAATATCTTAATGACAAAACCTTAGTTTAACGAATTCCTCCTTAAAGGGAATTTTAAATAGAAAGTGCACACAAATTAACTTATGACGAGTGTCAGCTCTTTACAAAAAGACTTACAGAGTGCAATTCTAAAAAGAAACCTAGTATTTGTACACTCCTTGAATATTTTATGTGTATAGTCATCCTGGCAAGTTCAGTAAAAACGCGTAAAGTGGTCTAAAATTTTTAGTAAATACACGAATTTCCTAGCAATTTAGTAATTACATGTATTTCCTAAAACAGCCAGTAAATACATGTATTTACTGAACAGTTTAGGAAATACGTGAAATTCCTGATTTCACATATTTACTGTAACATATACATTACTTTGAGAAATCAGAAATATGTTTATGAATATTTTCAATTATTCAACACTTGGTTTTCAGAACCTGAGGCCAGACTACCTTAAAAAGTTAAAGTTTGAATAATATTGAAAAATATTAATATAACAATCTATCCTCAAAAGAAATAGGAGTTATTCCTCTTGACCTGCAAAGGGGAGATGTGTTTACACCTAAGTGTCAATAGCAGTGATATTTAGTACTGGGAGGGGGGTTCAAAATATTATGGCCATAAAATCTTGAGTCCCCTGCCCTTTTAATTCTACAGAGAGGGGGTTTTAAAATATTATGGCCATAAAATATCGAGCCCCCCTGCCCATTTAATTTTACTGGGAGGGGGGTTCAAAATATTATGGCCATAAAATATCGAGTCCCCCTGCCCTTTTAATTTTAAAGAGAGGGGGTTCAAAATATTATGGCCATAAAATATTGAACCCCCCTGTCCTTTTAATTTAGGAGGGATGGGGTTCAAAATATTATGGCCATAAAATATTGAGTCCCCCTTCCATTTAATTTTACTGGGAGGGGGTTCAAAATATTATGGCCATAAAATATTGAGTCCCCCTGCCCTTTAAATTTAAGAGGGAGGGGGGTTCAAAATATTATGGCCATAAAATATTGAACCCCCCTGTCCTTTTAATTTAAGAGGGATGTGGTTCAAAATATTATGGCCATAAAATATCGAGTCCCCCTGTCCATTTAATTTTAAAGAGAGGGGGTTCAAAATATTATGGCCATAAAATATTGAACCCCCCTGTCCTTTTAATTTAAGAGGGATGTGGTTCAAAATATTATGGCCATAAAATATTGAGTCCCCCTGTCCATTTAATTTTACAGAGAGGGGGATTCAAAATATTATGGCCATAAAATATTTAGAAATAGGAATTCTATTATCTTTTTTTTTTTTTAGCAATTTATTGTATGTGGGTGAATTAAAAAAATAATGACTATTAAATTTAATTTTTTTCGGACTACCCATAACATATTTTTCACAAATTCTATATCAGCATATAGTATATGTATTCTAGTTAAAATTTCTGTAGTGGCAATATGACCATTAAATAAAAAAGATTCAGAGTTTTTTTAAATCTTAATTAGTGCAACTTTTTCTGAAAAAAGAAAATAAGAGCTATGTGGCAACGCACTTTGAAAAAATTACGCACTTTGAAAAAATTTTTCAAAGTGCGTTAATTTTTGGGACCAGGTTAACGCACTTTGAAAAAAAAAAAAATTTTCAAAGTGCGTTAATATCGACCATATTAACGCACTTTGAAAAAAAATTCTGCATGGCTTAGTCAATATTCCGACAAATCTCAGGTATGATAAATTATCATTTGAACCTGATTTGATACTTTTTGTCCCCTGCTTGAAAAGTGGGGGATATTAATTTGGGTCTATCTGTCCGTCCGTCCGTCTAGCTGTCCGTCCATCCGTCTTTCTGTAACGCTTTCGTTTCCACACGATATCTCGACAACCCTTTGAGCTTTTGCAATGAAATTTAACATAACAGAATCCTTGTGGCCTTAGGAAGACCCTTTTGAATTTGGGGTCAAAAGGTCAAGATTCAAGGGCGTAAAGAACTACGAAGGATAGTATTATTCTTCCGCCTATCTCTAAGTCAATTCTCAAAAGTTAACATATTGGAATGATTCTCAAAATTTTTATAGATATTCATATGAATTTTCATAAAACTTTACTTATTTGGGATACCAAAGAGAGATAACTCTATAATTTTGGCAAAACTTGTGTTTTTCACTATAGAAATCAACGGAAAACTGAAAATATTTTTAAAACATCTCCCCCCCCCCCCCCCCCCGCGAAACAAAAATTCCTTATTTACAGGTAATATGGACTGTTATTTTACAAATTTATACCAAAGCTTTTTGTGTTTCACCGGGGGGGGGGGGGGGCATATGTTTATAGACAAAACACTAAAAAAAAATGCTTATTTTCACCAATTTTAAAGCTATTTAAAACTAAATAATTGTATTTTATTAATTTATATATGCTTTATTTATTTGCGTAAAACATGAGAAAAGATATTAGATACATGTTATCATATTTATGATTATTTCGAAATATGGCGATTCTTGAAAGTTCATCACTATATCCCATCATACGTTGCGAGGGGATAATACTGTTGTCTATTTCTAAAATATAAGTCTAATTCCTTTTGTTTCATGAAAATTTTTTCAAAGTGCGTTAAATGTTTACATGGTGTAAAATTATGATGTACAGTCTTAACGCACTTTGAAAAAATTTTTTCAAAGTGCGTTGATTTTGTCCCAAATTCAACGCACTTTGAAAAAATTTTTCAAAGTGCGTTAACCTGGTCCCAAAAATTAACGCACTTTGAAAAATTTTTTCAAAGTGCGTAATTTTTCAAAGTGCGTTGTAACAGAGCTATAAGTCCATAAAGATTTTCTAAAATATGCAATCTAAAGAAATGTAATTTTTATGCTCCAAAATTGTAATTAAACAGCAATAGAAATTATAAATTCTAAACGTTTATTAATTAGTTTTTTCTCTTGTGTATATGTATATTTTTTAAAAATGATTTTAAAATTTTGACTGTTGTTTTTTAATAACATTATTTTTTCCAATTCTGAGTTTTAATATAAAACTATGAAACTTTTTTTGACATACAATTTTTTTTATTTTATCAACAAGAGGCCCACGGGCTTTATAGGTCACCTGAGTATCACGTAACAACTTTCCAACAATTGAATTTGGTTTGTGTTTTAACCAGAGGCCATGAAATTCACAATTTTGAAAGAGGCACCATTGCTTATCATAATTATAAATTTAGCATGCTTACTTTATTTACTTAATACCAAGAGGCAGATCAGAGTAACAAAGAGAAAATTCACTTCCACTTTATAACTAGTTGTGCACCCCACCCCAAAGGAAGCACTGACCCTGGAGCCACATATTTAAATATTTTGGAAATTTTATCATAGATTTTATTTCATCATAAATGGTTGATTAATGCCAAAGAGCAGATTTCAAAGCATTAATTTATTTTCAGACTATGTAACCCCCCACCCCCACCCTCCGCTCTTTGATATCCTTGACCCAGGGGGCATGAAATTAACTATTTTGCTAGATGCACCTTTCTTCCTCATAAACATATAAACTTGGATCATAGACATAATAAGTAGCAAAGGACAAGACTTTCAAAGAATTAATGTATTTTTCACTACATAATCAAAAGAGCCCCCCCCACCCCCTTCCTCCTTACACCGAATCGCAAAACCTCTGACACATTGGCCATGAAATTCACAAATTTGGTTGAGGCATTAAATGGGCAGAGGACTCGATATTTTATGGCCATAATATTTTGAACCCCCTCCCTCTTAAATTAAAAGGACAGGGGGGTTCAATATTTTATGGCCATAATATTTTGAACCCCCCTCCCTGTAAAATTAAAAGGGCAGGGGACTCAATATTTATGGCCATAATATTTTGAACCCCCCTTCCTTGTAAAATTAAATGGGCAGGGAACTTGATACTTTATGGCCATAATATTTTGAACCCCCTCCCTCTTAAATCAAAAGGACAGGGGGTTCGATATTTTATGGCTATAATATTTTGAACCCCCCTCCCTGTAAAATTAAATGGGCAGGGGACTCGATATTTTATGGCCATAATATTTTGAACCCTCCTCCCAGTAAAATTATAAGGGCAGGGGGACTCGATATTTTATGGCCATAATATTTTGAACCCCCCTCCCTGTAAAATTAAAAGGGCAGGGGACTCAATATTTATGGCCATAATATTTTGAACCCCCCTTCCTTGTAAAATTAAATGGGCAGGGAACTTGATACTTTATGGCCATAATATTTTGAACCCCCTCCCTCTTAAATCAAAAGGACAGGGGGTTCGATATTTTATGGCTATAATATTTTGAACCCCCCTCCCTGTAAAATTAAATGGGCAGGGGACTCGATATTTTATGGCCATAATATTTTGAACCCCCCTCCCAGTAAAATTATAAGGGCAGGGGACTCGATATTTTATGGCTATAATATTTTGAACCCCCCTCCCTCTTAAATTAAAAGGACAGGGGGGTTCAATATTTTATGGCTATAATATTTTGAACCCGCTCCCTCTTAAATTAAAAGGACAGGGGGGTTCGATATTTTATGGCTATAATATTTTGAATCCCCCTCCCTCTTAAATTAAAAGGGCAGGGGACTCGATAGTTTATGGCCATAATATTTTGAACCCCCCTCCCTGTAAAATTAAAAGGGCAGGGGACTCGATATTTTATGGCTATAATATTTTGAACCCCCCTCCCTCTTAAATTAAAAGGACAGGGGGGTTCAATATTTTATGGCTATAATATTTTGAACCCGCTCCCTCTTAAATTAAAAGGACAGGGGGGTTCAATATTCTATGGCTATAATATTTTGAATCCCCCCTCCCTCTTAAATTAAAAGGGTGGGGGAACTCAGTATTTTATGGCCATAATATTTTGAACCCCGGGTTCAATATTTTATAGGGGGGTTCAATATTTCGCAGCGATATTTTGAACCTGGGTTCAAAATATCGCAGGGTTCAATATATTATATGACACCGGTATTATAATATGAGATTTTGTTAAGATCATTAACACAAAAAAAATAAATAAATATAAATTCAATTCATATCTATATTTATTTAATTATCATTTTGTGAGCTTACAGTTTTATGTGTTTTATTTCTGTCCTGTCAGGAATAATTTATCCACTGTGCAACTTTACAATCTTGTAAATTAAGCTAATTAATCTCTTTGTTCACAACTTTGATTCAAGAATGTAGAATAATGAAGACATCATCCACTGCAGAGATTCATCATAACCTCATAATAAAATTGATTTATGAAATCACCTGGGTTGATAGGGACCTGCACACAGTCCACACACACAGATTTCAAGTAATATTTTGAACTTCTGGAATATCTATATATGATATCACCACTTGTAATCGTTCTAGTATTTCACATGGAGATATAATAGTGTGTTCGGAAAGGTATCTAATATGGCAAGACGAATTTTAAGACACATTTGATGACATGTCCTTGCATTTTCAGAAATAAACTTTGTCCTTAATACTTTTGGGAAAAGTAGAAATTTTGTTGTGTATTTTAAATGAACTAGAGGTACTGTGAGAACTGAGGTCACTGAATGATACCCCCTGCCTCCCATATGAATATAATGCCAAACAGACAAAGTTCATGTTTTGCTCTGGTAGACCCAGAATAAGTGTCAGATGAAAAAGTAAAATAAGAGGTGCACAATGGCTTTATGTAATGAAGAATCTGTGAACGTATTATTCAATTTTATTCAGTAGCATAGGAGGAGTTGCAGAAAAGAGATGGGTACCCTTCAATGTTATAGAAAAATGGCAGTGTCAATGTTTTGATTTGGAAAACCCAAAATATGTTTTCGATCAGAGAGTAAAATAGTAGCTAGGTGCACATTAGCATTATGTAACAAAGAATCTGTGAAAGTCTCATTAAATTTCATTTAGTGGTATAAGAGGAGTTGCTGGTAAGAGATGGGTACCTCAAAGTGTAAAAGACGGATGGACATTTATCCATCCATCCATCCATCCATCCATCCATCCGTCCGTCTGTCTGTTGCGCTTTGGGGTACCTGTCTCTTATCTGCAACTCCTCAACTTCTCTTTTACCACTGGATGAAATATAATGAGACTGTCATAGAATCTTTGTTACATAGTGCCATATCTACTATTTATTTACTGGTACTATTTGATCAGATGCATATTTTGAGTTTCCCAGAGGAAAACCTAGAAATGGCACTTCTTTCTATAATATTGAAGGGTGCCCATCTCTTATCTGCAACTCCTCCTATACCACGGAATAAAACTTAAATATAGAGATAGTTTCACACATATAATGCCATTATGTAACACCAATTTTACTTATTGATCTGACACTTATTTTATGTCTACCAGATCAGAACAAGTACTTTGCCATTTTAATCATATAGGGGGTGGGGGTTGTCATCATTTAGTGAGCTCATTGCTCACAGTACATGTGCCTCTAGTTATATTTTATATACTGGTATATATAACATGTAAATATTCAAAGCTAATTTACAAATCCATATACCCTACAAGTGAAGCGGTGTCCTTCTGCAGTACATATAGCACAAGACGGTAACGGTACAACTTCTTTTTTACTTGGACTTGTAAATGTTGCAGAGGAAAGAAATATGGTGGATACTGCTTCACTTCTATCATAATGACTTTGTAAAATAGCTTTACTAAAACTTTTCCCAACCTTTGAAATGGCTATATGTTTAGTGTCCTCCCTCCACAGTTGAAGAAAATCAGACTAATAGATTGGCTCAGAGCAGTCAACCTGAGTCTCCATAACCTATTATCATCCTCTCCTAAATGTGAACTTTGGTAGAGCATGATGGCAAATGCATGTCTCAGGAATAGGATAATTTTTTCAACAAAACTTTCTGCATCATTGAAAAGCCAATCCATGGCTGCCATACTCTTTGTTGATCTCTTCCTTTCTCTGCCTTCTTTATTCTTTAACTTTTCTTTGTGTACCTGATTGTAGAACAGTGTATACCATAAACTAGGTTTTCTTGGCAGGTGTAAAATTTGGCATTTTGCCTGCTGAAAAGGTATGCCAATAATTTTGGCATATTTTATTTTAGCAGAAACAGGGTTTCAGCTCTTTGCACTGCAGATGAAGACTAAAGAAAAAGACTGACTATTTTAGCAATTAAAATAGAGCAGTCTACCATCAAAATGCCAAAATAAGCACCCCTGCTAAAATAACCCCCTATATGGTATTTCCCATTTTATGCACTCTAGATTCATTTTAAATTTGGGGGTTCTAATAGACTGCTAATTAGGTTTTGCTGAATGGGGATGTTATTTCATGGGTAACTCTTTTACATGTATTTCAAAGATTCAATGAATAAATATGCAAATATACATGTACTCAGTATACTTTATTCAACCTTGGGAATGACTCCGTTTTCTCCCTTGAAAAATAGGAATTGTGTCAAGCAAGGCTTTTTTCCGTGACCATTTACAATTGGACAAATAAGAAACTGTTTCAAAAATTAATTTAAATCACTAATTTGAAGGACTGATATTGGGTTAATTTGTAACAGATATTTTATCAACAGGACTAATCTGTGTAGTTCACCTATATATAACATAAACAGACCACCCATTTACTGGACTGGTCAGTTGGACATGTCCTGTAATAAGTTCTAAAGCATTTGTTGGCTTACCTTCATTGTGGTGGGAGTTCATTGACGATGAAGTATATTGGCTATAATGAGTGGAATAACGACACCCCATCAAGTGTTGATTTGGAAGATTGAACTATGGAGATGTCGAAGGTCCTTGGATGTACTGCCCTGGAAATAGCCATCCTTTATAAATCTCTTCCTGTCGAGGTTCCCTTCACTAATACCACTGATCATCCCATCTTCCTTTATTGATCTGAAAGCTTTGTATTCCCAAATAAGTTGCAGAAGTGTACCATCTAAAAACAAGAAGCCCATGGGCCACATGGCTCATCTGAGTAACTTTGGTCCTTCTATTATTTAACAGATTTCCCCCTTTTTAACTACCTAGTTTGACCTTGCCCAATCCCCAGGAGTCATGTTTCAAACAATTTAAAATCTACACTACCAAAGATGCTCTCACATAAGTTTCAGCTTTTCTGGCCCATTGGTTCTTGAGAAGAATTTTTAATGGCCCCACCTATTTTTTTTCTTGATTATCTCCCCCTTGGAAGGGACCCATTTTTTTAAGGTATCTGATCCATAAAAGGACACAATTGTCAAACCTTAAATATCCATCCTGTTAGTGTAGGAAATACTCTGAAACTTATTCAAAGCAGTTTAGAGTAGAAAAGGATTTACCACGAGAAATTTTCAAAAATATAATTATTTAATTAATTAAGAATGTATTGATGTCTATGGGAACAAGCAATTTTTTTAAAATGAAAATCAAAATACTATGAATTTTAAAATATGCTATGGAAGAAATGATGTATATAATGATAAAAAAAAATAGAAAAAAAAAACGATGAAAAAATTTTCACCAGAAAGATTTTTTTAAAAAGTGAATTTTAGTGATTAAAAGTGAAGGGGGATAACTCTTTGTGGATGGGTCAAGTTAAAGCATTAGACATATTCCATTCATACATATTAAGATTAAAATATGAGGATTATGTCTCCAGATATCGATTATTTAGCTAATATATATCTGTAATGCGATTAGATTCATTGAATCTGAGGCTATTATGGATCGAATACCTTAACAACTCAAAGTCCCAATGATGCTAAATGTACCAAGTCTGGTTAAGATTGGCCTAGTAGTTCTGGAGAAGAAAATGAAAATGTGAAAAGTTTACAACGACTGACATCGAACAAATTTTAATCAGAAAAGCTCACGTGAGCCTTCGGCTCAGATGAGCTAAACAGGTCCAGTACAATCTCTTGATTTAGCAATATAGCTTTAAATAGCTATATAGCTTTATTAAGCTATTTAAAATAGCTTTATTTAGCTATTTATATACAGTTTTTCATGAAAATGTTTTTTGCTGAAAGTAAACAAAAAGTCGCATGTATTTGACTCTTCATATTTGTAATATGGGCTATCAAAACAACAACCAAAATCAAAGAAAGTTCTAACTTTGCAGCTTTTGAATACTTTTAAGCAAAAAGAGAATTTCTATTGTTAGACTAACTGTCCACTACCTTGGCTGCCTTGAGGCAAGGATAAGTATGATTGCTTCTCATTGTGCTGAACTGTTACCAATCAATTATCTTGTTGAACATAATTGGTCTCCATTATAATATCATTGCAGAAGTAACTGTATCAGTTGCTTTATATAGCCCCAAAACTTGTAAAACTTTGAGTACAAAGTCTCTCAAGGGGACGTAATTTGATGAGTGATTTTTACATGCATTATTTTAAGGGACCAGGCAAAATTTATCACAATGATGGGACCAGTACAAAACAAAATTCTCATTTTAAAAAAGTATGTGTCCCATGGCATTTTATTTGAAAAAAAATATCCGTCCCATGCCTTAAGACTAAAAAAAAAAGTTACTGTCCCACTTAGTGTTAGTGAAATAATTGGAACAAAACTAAGAGTCTTTCAGATTACAGATATATCGATAATTTTTTTCTTTGTTTATTTTTATACTTTGTAATCGTATTCATTAATTTGGAGATTTATTTTGCTATTTGAATCCTTCTTTTGACGGGAAATAAAGAATATATATATTTTTAGATATAATGAGTTTCTCTCTTCTGTTAGGCTGTTTAAAATATATATTATATGTTTAACGTCATCCGCACGCGTAGTTTAAGGAGAAATTCGTCTTTTCACCTTTTATTCAAAATGCGATCAATATGTGAAAATGAGTTTTTATACTATTAGCTTCTTAAAACACATATATTGTCTTATTTATTTATGTGCCAACTTATGTTTCTATGTTCCAATCTTATGTTACATGTGCCATTTTCTGAATAAACAAGCAAACAAAAACAAACAGACTTTTTTAAAAAAAAAACCAAACAATTCAGAATTTGGTATATCCGTTCCGGTTCGGTTCTACATTTAGCGACCAAATTCTGCTTCCCGTAGTGACAGAAAAATGGGCTTCGATACTGCAGTAATTGAGTAAAGGCAGTTGGTGTCTTGTTGAAAGAAGAGTAGACTAATGAATTAAACAGTATGGGATAAGGGTGAAACGTTTACTGAATTTTGTAAACGTTTAAACGGATAGCAGTAAACGAAACGGTACCGTTTAAACGGGAAATATTCTATGTTGGATTTTTATGGCTACTCATTCATGAAACTCGAATTTAATAATCAATTCTTTCACTTTAATATAAGTATGAGCTGTTATTACAAATTTATTGTTGGTCATTGTGATTTAACCGTAAGAATTTGAGGCGCATTAAATTCATTCACTTACGACCTCGTCACCCAACTGCTTGGTTTATTTGGTTACCGGACGTAGAAAAAATAATTGTAAAGATGGATCTTTTAATCTCGAAAAAAGTAAAACAGGACTTAATGAATGTATTGAAACTTTTCAAAGACTTGTGAAAAATGTATTATATTTATTTAATCAAAATATATCAAGTTATATATTTCAAGTGTCGTAAAACATCGCTAGTATTAGCAACTCGGAAATCGGAATTAATTATGTTAGCCCGTATCAAGTTTTAGATATTTTCATTCAATATGTTTCCGGTTTAGATTGTTGCTTATCAAATGGCCAAAGACGGTGTTTCTTTTGTAAATTATGAAATAAAACAATTTTTTTTGTGTTAAACTTTATTTCTGATAGACATTGATAATGACCTTCGTGTAAACGTTTACTCAAACTGTAAACGTTTAGAGCATATAATCGAAACGTCGCCGTTTACACGTGTAATCGTTTCGCCCTTAGTATGGGATCATAAATGTAAGTAGAAAATAGATGACGTTATGAAAGAAGTTAATGCAAAACTCCAGTTTGTTGATTTTTTGTCAGTCTTCGACTCACAGACTCTCAGTTCGTGATTATGTTGCCTGAAATTTTCTTCGAATTTTGGAGAATATCCAAACTTTACAAAGTGTGTCAAAAACCAAGATTTTATAATATACATTGAGATTTGAGATGCATCATTTAAATTTCAAAAATGACTTCATCTTAAAATATTTCTGTAAAAATTTTAAGGAACAGTAAGATAAATTTCACTATAAAAAGTAGTTTTCATGTACCTACAAATAGCTACAATTTTTGGGAAGGATAATATTAGTCATTTCCATTTGAGCAGAGAGAAGCTTACAGAAGATAGGGCCTTTCAAATGAAGGAGAGTAAGGAAAGTGATTGGGCTATTCCAAGAAGTGAAGAATCGGCTGCATGTACATGTATGGTCCAAATATTAGTATCTGCACTTTCAAAACTAAATGCTTGTAATCTAGTAATATAAGTAAAAATACAGCATAATTAAACTTCAAGATATTTCAGTATAAGAATGAACTGTATTAAATATTGTCATCAAAAATTTTAATTGTAGATATTGTACAACTATTCCCACAAGAAGAAGCATTTCCCTACAGCTTAGTACAGGGTACCTTGTGGCAATATAAATCCAAAGGACAAATGAGGCCTAGTTAAAAGCCACTATCCTGCAAATTTAGTCTAAATTGTTTGCTTACAAAAGGACTCAACCCATTACATACAAAGGGAAAAACTCTGCTTGAGAAATTAGACTTAGCTGTCATATCCTATACTCTTATTGCTCAATTATAGTGTTTTTAATGTACTGAATAGGTTAATTTGAATAAATTCACAATTGTTTAAAAATTTTGTTTGTTTATTTTTTTTCCTCCCTCCCTCGTAGGTTTTGAACCTTGGATGTGACGTTAAACATAGAATTAACTTTGAACATCCTTCAGTAGTGTAACTCATTGAAAAAAATGTTTGTGTCCCATGGGTATACTTAATGCTAAAAATGTTTTTGTCCCATGGTTTTCTGCAATGAAAAAACCCATTGTCCCATGCCTGTTTGTACCGGTCCCATCATTGTGATAAATTTTGCCTGGTCCCTAAGAAGAGTTCAAAGTTGTATATCGTCACTGCACCAAGATGCGCTTTTTTGTACATACTGAGAAAATTACACCTTTAAGAAAAAAGTGTAGTAAAATAGCTAAATTAAGCTATACTGAATAGCTTAATAAAGCTTTAAAGCTATTTAAAACTATATCTAGCTAAATCAAGAGATTGTACTGGACCTGCTAAAAACCCCGTTACAGATGTATAATGAAAATACATGTAGTAGTCATAAGCAGTGTATTTGTTCCTTAACCTGATATCATTCTGATATGTAGCTTGCGATGACTGTTTTAGCTGGTGCAATTGTCGTGTAGGAGATTCTTTTCAATTTTTTACGGTTTTCTTGACATGAACTGATGCTGAATCTTAAAATATTGAACCCGATCTAAATTCAGTTGTTAGAGTCACTTACTTTAATAGTCACTCACTTTAATAGTTTCGTATTAAAGTACCGGTCAAATTTATTAAAAATCTGAGATATTCCCTTTTTACTGTGATATTTGATGTAGGAAATTGAATATAATAATTATGGGATGCATGTGTGATTAGCCAAGCGTTTCTTTAAAAACTGTAATGAAAATGCGAAAGTAAGACATGCTCTCAGTCGCCAAGGAGATTGATACATTTTCGTTGACCATGCAAAAAGTACCTGTTTAAAAATTAGCGTTTTTAACTTAAACATTGTCTGTATATGGCGCTGTAATGAGCCAGTGTTAAGACATATGAAATAGGGAAAAAACGGTTATGTGAGATAATTTTTTTTCAAGTTATTTTTCTATTATTTTACGCGCAATAGGAAGGTTGTAAAGAGGCTATTTCTTATTTCCTGCTAATCTCAGCGAGATGTCGTAGGGACTAAAATATTTGGTCGGACGTAGTGGACGTCCGACCAAATATTTTAGTCCCTACGACATCTCGCTGTCGTAGGGACTAAAATATTTGGTCGGACGTCCACTAGTGGACGTCCGACCAAATATTTTAGTCCCTACGACATCTCGCTGAGATTAATTTCCTGCATAAAGCAAACTTTTTTTCTGAGATTCAGAATAAGTTTTTGGACAGCATTAACTTTCATTAGTTATTTAACTGTGCTTTCCTTGAATTGAATATTTTTGGAGGATCCATAGAAACAATTATAAGCACATAGGCGTCGGAAGCAAATGGAAAGCGGGGCTCAACATACAGCAAAAAGTAAACCCAATTTTCAATGCCTACATTATGTATATATTTGCAAAAAAATGCCCTCGTCCCGGTTCCGACGCTTATGATAAGTACAGATCATAGGCGTCGGAACCGGGGGGGGGGGAGGAGGGGGGCTTCCCCCCCCCCCCCCCCCCACACACACACCCTTATTTTGCAAATCTATAGAAAATATAGACATTGAAAATTGGAGTTTACCTTTGTTTGTGGTTTAGCCCCCCTTTCAATAAGACCCCCCCTTTCAATAAGCCCCCCCTTTCAATTTGCTTCCGACGCCTATGCAGATACACAATAAAAATTTGGTAGATCTTTGCGGACCCTCTATGGCTTGTGTGTGAGTAATTCACAATTCATTAATGAGTGTTACACATGCACTTTGTTTGAGGACCAAAAGAAAAAAATGCAATGCTTGACTGTGAGCTGTATCCAAATAAATTACCACACTACACGTTGTTGCGTCTTTTAAAAGCACATTAAGATATAGATGGATGTACCGTTCGCTTGGTAATTTTACTGGGGTTGTGACACCCCCCCCCCCATCTTCCCTCATTTCTCTGTATAAAATTCCTTTCCATGGCCCTGCGCCTGAAATATATGGATTTAAGAAAACTTTATAATGTGATTTTTTTTTCCTGAATGTGTATTTTTCCAGCATTTAAAATAATTGCACATTTGGTAAAACTATTTGTTTGTATAGCACAGGATCTTCCATTGAATATAGGATGTACTTCATGAGTTGTGGATTTTCCTTTTTTATGGCTGAAACCTCGGTCTTGGTCAGAGGATAAAAACACAATACGAATTGGAGATGTATGTTTATTCATTAATGAATTAATCAATTAATTATCATCTCTTAACCAGTGGTCTTTTCCAATATCCCTAATGGCAAGGTGAAGGGAAAGGCCAAGAGCCGATCATCCCGTGCCGGACTTCAGTTCCCCGTGGGTCGTATCCACCGTCTGCTGAGGAAAGGCAACTACGCCGAGAGAGTGGGAGCCGGTGCCCCCGTGTACCTGGCCGCCGTTCTTGAATACTTGGCCGCCGAAGTCTTGGAGTTGGCAGGCAACGCCGCCCGCGACAACAAGAAGACCAGAATCATCCCCCGTCATCTGCAGCTGGCCATCCGCAACGACGAGGAGTTGAACAAACTGCTGTCCGGCGTGACCATCGCCCAGGGTGGTGTCCTGCCCAACATCCAGGCCGTGCTCCTCCCCAAGAAGACCCAGAAGTCCGCCAGCAAGTAAAAAGTCTGTCTACGACTTTGAAATAAACCAAACGGCCGTTTTCACGGCCACCCAAATTTTTCGAAAAGATGCCTCTATATAGGAGCATAATTTAAGAAACGAAATGTGTGTTACTTTTCAATGAATGCTGCTGCTACTATATGTAGAGCACTGGTATACATGAGATGCATTTTTCCCCAATCAAGACTGCAAATTCACATATACAGATCTGTGCCAAAATTGAAGCAAATGGTCACTTTTTGTCCCAATTTCATATTTTTCATTTCATTATTTAATCCAG